>NW_027464835.1:0-10000 GCF_043290135.1 Rhipicephalus microplus
CGCGAACCGGTGCCAGCGAGATCCCTCGCCTGCAAGAACCGACCGGCAGCCTCCGTCACCCGAGGACGCGGAGGCGCTTGCCGCGGACGGCGGGACGGTATGCACTGGTGCACAGCGGACCCGTCACATCGCCAGTTCCTTGACCGACCGCCGACGCTTGTGCCGTTCCTCTCGTACTTGGCAGTCGCCGCGCGATTGTCGGGTCTCGTTCTTGCACGCTCGAACGGTCGGGAGGGCACTCGGCTGGCGTTTCGGGAACGCGCAGCCTCGCCTTCTACCGACGTAACCACGACTCGCCGTTCGCGCTCCGCCGCTCCTGTTTACAGTACTAGGCGGTCCCGCAGCGGTCGGGTCGCGCATTTCGAGCGCTTCGAGCCACGGTGCAGTGGCGGGTCGAAAGCCGACCTATGAGTGCGTTGCGCCGTTTGTACCCGCGTCCGCCACCTGGCCGACCGTCCAAGGTCGCGGTGTTGGCGTCCGCTGGGCGCAACAATTTGTCACGGGGTGCCGCTCCACATTCAGGCAGCCCCGTGGGGAAAAGCCGACCCCGCGTCCAAACGGGGTCAGCGGCAGAAAGTGTCGGGCGCAGACGCAGCTGAGGCGCTCACCCTTCACAATCCGTTAATGATCCTTCCGCAGGTTCACCTACGGAAACCTTGTTACGACTTTTACTTCCTCTAAATGATCAAGTTTGGTCATCTTTCCAACAGACCGGCGCAACCGAAAGGCCGCGCCGGACATCGGTCCGAAGACCTCACTAAATCATTCAATCGGTAGTAGCGACGGGCGGTGTGTACAAAGGGGCAGGGACGTAATCAACGCGAGCTTATGACTCGCGCTTACTGGGAATTCCTCGTTCAAGGGGAACAATTGCAAGCCCCTATCCCAATCACGAAAGAAGTTCCACGGGTTACCCAGTCTTTTCAGACAGGGATAAAGACACGCTGCTTCCTTCAGTGTAGCGCGCGTGCGGCCCCGGACATCTAAGGGCATCACAGACCTGTTATTGCTCTGTTTCGTGCGGCTAGGAGCCGCTTGTCCCTCTAAGAAGGTTGTAAGGTGCTGGGAACCCCGCACCTATTTAATAGGCTAGAGTCTCGTTCGTTATCGGAATTAACCAGACAAATCGCTCCACCAACTAAGAACGGCCATGCACCACCATCCACCGAATCAAGAAAGAGCTCTCAATCTGTCAATCCTCCCAGTGTCCGGGCCGGGTAAGTTTTCCCGTGTTGAGTCAAATTAAGCCGCAGGCTCCACTCCTGGTGGTGCCCTTCCGTCAATTCCTTTAAGTTTCAGCTTTGCAACCATACTTCCCCCGGAACCCAAATACTTTGGTTTCCCGGAAGCTGCCCGCCGAGTCATTTGAGTAACTCAGGCGGATCGCTGGTTGGCATCGTTTATGGTCAGAACTAGGGCGGTATCTGATCGCCTTCGAACCTCTGACTTTCGTTCTTGATCAATGAAAACATTCTTGGCAAATGCTTTCGCAGTAGTTCGTCTTGCGACGGTCCAAGAATTTCACCTCTAGCGCCGCAATACGAATGCCCCCGTCCGTCCCTCTTAATCATTACCTCGTATTCCAAAAACCAACAGAACAGAAACGAGGTCTTGTTCTATTATTCCATGCAAGTTTATTCAGGCGACTCGCCTGCGTTGAGCACTCTAATTTTTTCAAAGTAAAAGCACCGGCCATCTCGAGGCACACAATGAAGTGCACCAAGAAAGAACCGGCATGATGTTCAGTCCGAGCCGTCGCATCGGGTAGATGCACTACTCGTCTGGAACTGAGATCCAACTACGAGCTTTTTAACCGCAGCAGCTTTAGTATACGCTATTGGAGCTGGAATTACCGCGGCTGCTGGCACCAGACTTGCCCTCCAATTGATCCTCGTTAAAGGATTTAGAGTGTACTCATTTCAATTACGGGGCCTCAAAAGAGTCCCGTATTGTTATTTTTCGTCACTACCTCCCCGTGCCGGGAGTGGGTAATTTGCGCGCCTGCTGCCTTCCTTGGATGTGGTAGCCGTTTCTCAGGCTCCCTCTCCGGAATCGAACCCTGATTCTCCGTTACCCGTAACAACCATGGTAAGCAAGTAACCTACCATCGAAAGTTGATAAGGCAGACACTTGAAAGAAACGTCGCCGGCTCGTGGCCATGCGATCAGCACAAAGTTATCCAGAGTCACCACACAATACGGGCCGAAACCCGATCGATCTTGGTCTAATAAAAGCACCCGTTACCCAAAGGGCTCCAGGCTCACTGCATGTATTAGCTCTAGAATTGCCACAGTTATCCAAGTAGGAAGAAACGATCTAAGGAACCATAACTGATTTAATGAGCCATTCGCGGTTTCGCCTTATTTCGGCATGTACTTAGACATGCATGGCTTAATCTTTGAGACAAGCATATGATTACTGGCAGGATCAACCAGGTAATCGTTCGACTGCGCGTCCGTCCTCGCCTTCGGCGGGCCGGACGCAGTCTGTGTGCGGCGGAGGCCACCTTCAGGCGCCCCAACACGCTTATTTTGCACTCCGAGATGACGGCGTTCGAGCTCGCTACGGCACAACCTTCCCGAAAGACGAGTGGGAGCCGTGCGGCAAGAAGCACGTTCATGCTCGCTCTTTTTCGTTGCATCGACTCGGTCGCGCCGTGCGGGTTGCCCAAGCCCGCTGCACTGTCGGTGGACCGGCCGGAACTAGCAACGGAGCCGAGACTGCAAAGCCGCCAGACGACGGGTCACGCCCGCGTCTTCGGCGCTTTCGCATCTGAATCGCCCGAGGACGACACGGAACACACCTCGATATCGTGGTAAAACGGCACCGTCCGACAACCAGCCCCTAACGCATCAAGCGGATGAGGCTGCAGACGACTGCCGTGGATTCCCCTGGAGCAGACCCGAGGACACGCTTGACGAGGCCGAAGCCCGCCGCATATCAGACACCCGGTCGCTTTCGCGTACGCCGCTCACGAGAACCCCCACATAATAGCAGCGATAAGTACCCAGACCTCCTTGGGCACTAATACGAGCGTACTCGAGAAAATTTCACCGCGGGTGTGCCCCGAAACGTGTGGCACGTTGAGCGTGCCACAAGTCTACGTCGCTCTCAAACCCGCCGAGGTCGTAGAATTTGCGACCCTACTCACGAAATTCCCACCGAGGATACGGCCGCAAACGTACCGCACCTTGGGTAGGCCACGAGTTTGTGCAACACTACGCTGACGGCACAGCACCGAGGTCGTGCGCGCACGCACGGGAAAATTCCGCCGCGGTTTCTGCCGAAAACGTGAGGCACCACGACTCTCCGCAAGTTCGCGTCGACTGCGAAAGACCGAAGTCGTGAACGACGTGTCCGCTACTCGCCGCCGACACGCTGGACACCAAACGTACAACGACTCGACGGCGTCGTAGAGGCCCACGACGCGGTTTTCCTTAACGACGTCTCGGCGTGGCACCGACAGGTTAGAACGGCCGACCAACGTTCCCTGTCCGCCGTTCGGCTCAGTCGAAGGGCTCGGCGACTTCGGCAACGCTGCGAAGCCGCACGGTGACGCACGCCATGTCCCCATTTTTTTTTTTTTTTCTTTCTGCGTCTGCCGGGGTGCCCCTATAATAGCAGCGATAAGCACCCAGACCGCCGTGGGTCGCTCGCCCCGGCTGACGTGGTTTTTCGTACTCCTGCGGCGGTCGCCGTCAAGCACGTCCAAATACGCTACTTTCGTGGGCGCATTCACGCTCTTTCGCTTCGCCGGAGTGCCAGCACTCACTCTGCCAAAAACGGCGAACATCCGAGCGGCGGTTCCCACTTTTGCGTCGGCGTCGCAAACCCCGCCCCGGCAGACGAGGTTTGCCGTACTCGTGCGACGGTGGCCGGCGGGCACGTCGAAAGACGCCGATATCGTGCGCGAATTGGCGCACCTTGGCTTCACCGGAGTGCCGCCACTGACTCCTCCAAAAACGGCGAAGATCCGAGCGGCGCTTCCCACTTTCGCATCGGCGTCCCGAACTCCGCCCCGGCTGACGCGGTTTACCGTACTCGTGCGACGGTCGCCGGCGAGCACGTGGAAAGACGCCGATATCGTGCCCGAATCGGCTCCGTTCGGCTTCGCCGGAGTGCCAGCACTGGCTCGGCGAAAGACGACGAACATCCGAGCGACGGTTCTCACTATTGCGTACGCGTCGCAAACCCCGCCCCGGCAGACGCACTTTGCCGTACTCGTGCGACGGTCGCCGGCGAGCACGTAGAAAGACGCCGATATCGTGCCGGAATCGGCCCCGTTTGGCTTCGCCGGAGTGCCAGCACTCACTCGGCCACAAACGGCGAACATCCGAGCGGCGGTTCCCACTTAGCCGTCGGCGTCCCGAACTCCGCCCCGGCAGACGCGGTTGCCGAGCTCGTGCGACTAGCGACCGCGAAGCCGTCTCGCGACGCCGCTTTCGTGCGCGGCTCCCACTGCGACCTGGGTCACCCGAGGTCGACGAGCAAGAAAGAATGTCGAAAAAAAATTTTTTTTTTTTTTGCGTCTGCCGGGGTGCCCCTATAATAGCAGCGATAAGCACCCAGACCGCCATGGGTCGCTCGCCCCGGCTGACGTGGTTTTTCGTTTTCCTGCGGTGGTCGTCGTCAAGCACGTCCAAACACGCCACTTTCGTGGGCGCATTCGCGCTCTTTCGCTTCGCCGGAGTGCCAGCACTCACTCTGCCAAAAACGGCGAACATCCTAGTGGCGGTTCCCACTTTTGCGTCGGCGTCGCCAACCCCGCCCCGGCATACGCGGTTTGCCGTACTCGTGCGGCGGTGGCCGGCGGGCACGTCGAAAGACACCGATATCGTGCGCGAGTCGATGCTTCTTGGTCTCGCAGGAGGGCCGCCACTCACTCCTGCAAAAACGGCGAAGATCCGAGCGGCGCTTCCCACTTTTTCGTCGGCATCGCAAACCTCGCCCCGGCAGACGCGCTTTGCCGTACTCGTGCGACGGTCGCCGGCGAGCACGTCGAAATACGCCGATATCGTGCCCGAATCGGCCCCGTTTCGCTTCGCCGGAGTGCCAGCACTCACTCGGCCAAAAACGGCGAACATCCGAGCAGCGGTACCCACTTAGCCGTCGGCATCCCGAACTCCGCGCCGGCTGACGCGGTTGCCGAGCTCGTGCGACTAGCGACCGCGAACGCGTCTCGCGACGCCGCTTTCGTGCGCGGCTCCCATTGCGACCTGGGTTACCCGAGCTCGACCAGCAAAAAAGAAGGTCGAAAAAAAATTTTTTTTTTCTGCGTCTGCCGGGGTGCCCCTATAATAGCAGCGATAAGCACCCAGACCGCCGTGGGTCGCTCGCCCCGGCTGACGTGGTTTTTCGTACTCCTGCAGCGGTCGCCGTCAAGCACGTCCAAATACGCCACTTTCGTGGGCGCTTTCGCGCTCTTTCGCGTCGCCGGTGTGCCAGCACTCACTCTGCCAAAAACGGCGAACATCCTAGTGGCGGTTCCCACTTTTGCGTCGGCGTCGCCAACCCCGCCCCGGCATACGCGGTTTGCCGTACTCGTGCGGCGGTGGCCGGCGGGCACGTCGAAAGACACCGATATCGTGCGCGAGTCGATGCTTCTTGGTCTCGCAGGAGGGCCGCCACTCACTCCTGCAAAAACGGCGAAGATCCGAGCGGCGCTTCCCACTTTTTCGTCGGCATCGCAAACCTCGCCCCGGCAGACGCGCTTTGCCGTACTCGTGCGACGGTCGCCGGCGAGCACGTCGAAATACGCCGATATCGTGCCCGAATCGGCCCCGTTTCGCTTCGCCGGAGTGCCAGCACTCACTCGGCCAAAAACGGCGAACATCCGAGCAGCGGTACCCACTTAGCCGTCGGCATCCCGAACTCCGCGCCGGCTGACGCGGTTGCCGAGCTCGTGCGACTAGCGACCGCGAACGCGTCTCGCGACGCCGCTTTCGTGCGCGGCTCCCATTGCGACCTGGGTTACCCGAGCTCGACCAGCAAAAAAGAAGGTCGAAAAAAAATTTTTTTTTTCTGCGTCTGCCGGGGTGCCCCTATAATAGCAGCGATAAGCACCCAGACCGCCGTGGGTCGCTCGCCCCGGCTGACGTGGTTTTTCGTACTCCTGCAGCGGTCGCCGTCAAGCACGTCCAAATACGCCACTTTCGTGGGCGCTTTCGCGCTCTTTCGCGTCGCCGGTGTGCCAGCACTCACTCTGCCAAAAACGGCCAACATCCGAGCGGCGGTTCCCACTTTTGCGTCGGCGTCGTAAACCCCGCCCCGGCAGACGCGGTTTGCCCTACTCGTTCGACGGTCGCCGGCGAGCGCGTCGAAAGACGCCGATATCGTGCGCTAATTGGCGCTCCTTGGCTTCTCCGGAGTGCCGCCACTCACTCCTCCAAAAACGGCGAAGATCCGAGCGGCGTTCTCCACTTTCGCATCGGCGTCCCGAACTCCGCCCGGGCTGACGCGGTTTACCGTACTCGTGCGACGGTCGCCGCCGGGCACGTCGAAAGACGCCGATATCGTGCCGTAATCGGCCCCGTTTGGCTTCGCCCGAGTGCCAGCACTCACTCGGCCAAAAACGGCGAACATCCGAGCAGCGTTTCCCACTTTCGCATCGGCGTCCCGAAGCCCGCCCCGGCAGACGCGGTTTGCCCTACTCGAGCGACGGTCGCCGGCGATCACGTCGAAAGGCGCCGAATTCGTGCACGAATCGATGCTTCTTGGTCTCGCAGGAGGGCCGCCACTCACTCCTGCAAAAACGGCGAAGATCCGAGTTGCGCTTCCCACTTTTTCGTCGGCGTCCCGAACTACGCCCCGGCTGACGCGGTTTACCGTACTCGTGCGACGGTCGCCGGCGGGCACTTCAAAATACGCCGATTTCGTGGGCGCATTCACGCTGTTTCGCTTCCCCGGAGTGCCAACACTCACTCTGCCGAAAGCGGCGATCATCCGAGCGGCGGTTCCCACTTTTGCGTCGGCTTCGCAAACGGCGCCCCGGCAGACGCGCTCGTGCGACGTACTCGTGCGACGGTCGCCGGCGAGCACGTCGAAAGACGCCGATATCGTGCTCGAATCGACCCCGTTTCGCTTCGCCGGAGTGCTGCCAGTCACGGCGCAGAAAACGGCGAACAAGTGTTTTTTTTTTTTTTTTTCCTAGAATTTGTGTTATAGAAGGCACATTTGATATCGGACGATAATTTTCAACTTTATCACGCGCACCGATTTTCGTGTAGAGGTTTGCAAGTTTATGGGAATTTCTCCACTTGGAATAATGCGATTTAGTAGTACTACGAGAACTTCATGGATGTACTCAAGGGTACGGGGCAAGTCAGTTACGTCAACACCTGCAGATTTTTTACACTTCAAACTGAAAATTGTTGGTTGTGAGTCCTCGTGTGATATTAAAGGCCGATTCGCTAACACATAGAACAAAGAAAGAAAGGAAGAAAAAACGCCCGCGCTCGCTCAAGAAACCTGGGTTCGCAACAAGTGGCAACAACAAGCAACCGAGCGAGTGCGCCAAAACCCGTGGCGGCCGAACAAACGCGAAGTCCCAACCGCGTCAGCCGGGGCGGCACGGGACAGGAAAAATCACTTCAGCCGGGGCGGCGGGGCACCGAATAAACCTCGTCACCTCGTCGCAGGATAAAAGAGGAAACAAAAAGTCTAAACAGCGTCTGCTGGAGCGAATGCGTAATAAAACAACAACAACAACAAAAAAAAACACCCGCGCTCAAGAAGTCTGCAATCCTCACAAAAGGCGACTGTGACCGAGCAGCGTCAGCCGGGGCCGTGCGGAAACGGAAAAACCGCGACTACCGGGGCGTCGAGGCACCGAAAAATCCACTTCAGCCGCGGCGAAAAAAAAAAACAAAAAGAAAGACGGAGGGGGGGGGGGGAACCACGTCTGCCGGGGCGAAGGAAAAAAAAAAAACGCGTCTGCCGGGGCGAGCCCGGGTGCGGCACCACCGGGAAAACTGTGGCAAACAGACATGGCGATCGAGTGAGTGGGCCGCCAGCCAGGCTCAGCCAAAAAGTGCAAAGTCCGAACTGCGTCAGCCGGGGCGGCAAAAACCGCGTCAGCCGGGGCGGCGCAAAAAACCGCGTCTGCCGGGGCGGCACGAAACCGCGTCAGCCGGGGCGGGGCGAAAACTGCGTCAGCCGGGGCGAAAAGAAAAAAAAAAAACGCGTCTGCCGGGGCAAGCCCGGGTGCGGCACCACCGGGAAAACTGTGGCAAACAGACATGGCGATCGAGTGAGTGGGCCGCCAGCCAGGCACAGCCGAAAAGTGCAAAGTCCGAACCGTGTCAGCCGGGGCGACGCAAAAACCGCGTCAGCCGGGGCGGCGCGAAAACCGCGTCAGCCGGGGCGGCACGAAACCGCGTCAGCCGGGGCGGCGCGAAAACTGCGTCAGCCGGGGCGGCGCGAAAACCTCGTCAGCCGGGGCGAGCGAAAAGGGGGGGGGGGGAACCACGTCTGCCGGGGCGAAAGAAAAAAAAAACGCGTCTGCCGGGGCGAGCCCGGGTGCGGCACCACCGGGAAGACTGTGGCAAACAGACATGGCGATCGAGTGAGTGGGCCGCCAGCCAGGCTCAGCCCAAAAAGTGCCAAGTCCGAACTGCGTCAGCCGGGGCGGCAAAAACCGCGTCAGCCGGGGCGGCGCGAAAACCGCGTCTGCCGGGGCGGCGCGAAAACTGCGTCAGCCGGGGCGAGCCCGGGTGCGGCACCACCGGGAAAACTGTGGCTAACAGACATGGCGATCGAGTGAGTGGGCCACCAGCCAGGCTCAGCCAAAAAGTGCCAAGTCCGAACTGCGTCAGCCGGGGCGGCAAAAACCGCGTCAGCCGGGGCGGCGCAAAAAAAACCGCGTCTGCCGGGGCGGCACGAAACCGCGTCAGCCGGGGCGGCGCGAAAACTGCGTCAGCCGGGGCGAAAGAAAAAAAAAACGCGTCTGCCGGGGCGAGCCCGGGTGCGGCACCACCGGGAAAACTGTGGCAAACAGACATGGCGATCGAGTGAGTGGGCCGCCAGCCAGGCACAGCCGAAAAGTGCTAAGTCCGAACTGCGTCTGCCGGGGCGGCACGAAACCGCGTCAGCCGGGGCGGCGCGAAAACCGCGTCTGCCGGGGCGGCACGAAACCGCGTCAGCCGGGGCGGCGCGAAAACTGCGTCAGCCGGGGCGAGCCCGGGTGCGGCACCACCGGGAAAACTGTGGCAAACAGACATGGCGATCGAGTGAGTGGGCCGCCAGCCAGGCACAGCCGAAAAGTGCTAAGTCCGAACTGCGTCTGCCGGGGCGGCACGAAACCGCGTCAGCCGGGGCGGCGCGAAAACCGCGTCTGCCGGGGCGGCACGAAACCGCGTCAGCCGGGGCGGCGCGAAAACTGCGTCAGCCGGGGCGAGCCCGGGTGCGGCACCACCGGGAAAACTGTGGCAAACAGACATGGCGATCGAGTGAGTGGGCCGCCAGCCAGGCACAGCCGAAAAGTGCTAAGTCCGAACTGCGTCAGCCGGGGCGGCAAAAACCGCGTCAGCCGGGGCGGCGCAAAAAACCGCGTCTGCCGGGGCGGCACGAAACCGCGTCAGCCGGGGCGGCGCGAAAACTGCGTCAGCCGGGGCGAAAGAAAAAAAAAAAACGCGTCTGCCGGGGCGAGCCCGGGTGCGGCACCACCGGGAAAACTGTGGCAAACAGACATGGCGATCGAGTGAGTGGGCCGCCAGCCAGGCACAGCCGAAAAGTGCTAAGTCCGAACTGCGTCTGCCGGGGCGGCACGAAACCGCGTCAGCCGGGGCGGCGCGAAAACCGCGTCTGCCGGGGCGGCACGAAACCGCGTCAGCCGGGGCGGCGCGAAAACTGCGTCAGCCGGGGCGAGCCCGGGTGCGGCACCACCGGGAAAACTGTGGCAAACAGACATGGCGATTGAGTGAGTGGGCCGCCAGCCAGGCACAGCCGAAAAGTGCTAAGTCCGAACTGCGTCTGCCGGGGCGGCACGAAACCGCGTCAGCCG
>NW_027464835.1:17500-32500 GCF_043290135.1 Rhipicephalus microplus
GCGCCCGGTCGCAGAGAGGAGTACGCAACCTCGACCGCACTTTCCCTGCAGGCTTCCTTCCGACTCGAAGTCCTGCGGCGGTCTCAACGAGGTGCCACATCCTCAATGCAGTCGGTCGCCCCCGTTTCGGTTGGGCTCTGGCACGACGGTCGCCACCGTCTCGCCCTTGAGTGGCCGCTGTTGGCGCTCGCTGTGAGGTGTTCAGCGTGCTGTCCGTGTTGCCGACGCGGTCAAAACGAGTCGACGGCTCACGTTCCCTTGTGCGCCGAAGGCTCTCTTGATATGTGATCCGACCCTCAGACAGACGAAGCCAAGGGAAGACCCAAGGCCGCAATGTGCGTTCAAAGAATCAGTGCTCAGTGTGTCCTGCAATTCACACCAAGTCTCGCAGCTGGCTGCGTTCTTCATCGACCCGAGAACCGAGTGATCCACCGCTTAGAGTCGTGAAAAAGTGTTTGTTCAATTCCGTACAGTCAAAACCAAACGTTTCTGGCACTCGGCCAAACAGTGGCCAAGAAGGGCGCTTTTCAGCGCACGCTTGGACTCCAAAACTCTGCCGCGCCTTTTTCGGCTGCCGCAAATCGAGCAAACGGTGTGTTTCGGACGGCGTTTCGCTTTCGCTACTTGCGAGTGCTTTCGTGGTCCACCCCTCTATAAATACTCGGGAGGCGTCGAAGCCGGTTCTCCAAGCCGGACCCGTAGGTATCGTTGTGTGCTCGCTCTCATTGGCCCGCCTAACCAGAAAATGCCTGCGGTACACCCATTTGGATAAGAGTGCACGCAGATGCGGGCCTCGACGGCTACACATTTCCTCGGGCGGCCGCCTCCCGGCCTCCGTGGAGCGCGGGATGCACGGTCCCATCGACAAGCCTCTCCCGTTTTTACCGTGGCGTCGCGGTTCACCACGGCAGGCGGGTCGGTCTCCTCCGCATAAAAAGGGGGACCCCCGCTTTTTGTTCCACGAAATCGCACAAGCTTTTTTCGCATCCACGGTTTGCCACCGCACACCAAAATGCCGATCCGGCTGCCTACTTTAGCCAACAGGTGGAGCCAGGCGCGCCGTACTTGCGCGGCACTTCCCACGTCCACCGAAGTCGGTGCCAAGGACCACTTTCGGCGCCGGAGCCGCGTACGAGCCTACTCGAGGCGGAAGAACGAAGCCAGCAAGGGCCTGGCCGCAAGTGCGTTCAATTGTCGGGACGTCCAAGTCCCTCGTTCTTCCGTGCTTCCTCTTTCGGCAAGTCGTTGCGGCACCTTCCCAAAGCGCGCAGACCCGCTAATCGCGACGAGCGCGACGTGGCCGTGCCGCCTTTCCCTCGGCAGCAAGCAAAACGCCTGGCAACGTCGACGCTCCCCTAACCGCGATCTCGCACCGTGTTTCGTGTGGCGAATTCAAAAGCCGGCCGGCGCTGCTGCAACCATTACGGTCGGTACGCATACGCCGCGGAGGGCGGGACGGTCATCGGAGCGTGCGGTTCCTCCATCGAGTACTGCGCACCTCGGCCGTCGCATCGCCGTGCCATGACCGGCCGCGCGTCAACGCGAACCGGTGCCAGCGAGATCCCTCGCCTGCAAGAACCGACCGGCAGCCTCCGTCACCCGAGGACGCGGAGGCGCTTGCCGCGGACGGCGGGACGGTATGCACTGGTGCACAGCGGACCCGTCACATCGCCAGTTCCTTGACCGACCGCCGACGCTTGTGCCGTTCCTCTCGTACTTGGCAGTCGCCGCGCGATTGTCGGGTCTCGTTCTTGCACGCTCGAACGGTCGGGAGGGCACTCGGCTGGCGTTTCGGGAACGCGCAGCCTCGCCTTCTACCGACGTAACCACGACTCGCCGTTCGCGCTCCGCCGCTCCTGTTTACAGTACTAGGCGGTCCCGCAGCGGTCGGGTCGCGCATTTCGAGCGCTTCGAGCCACGGTGCAGTGGCGGGTCGAAAGCCGACCTATGAGTGCGTTGCGCCGTTTGTACCCGCGTCCGCCACCTGGCCGACCGTCCAAGGTCGCGGTGTTGGCGTCCGCTGGGCGCAACAATTTGTCACGGGGTGCCGCTCCACATTCAGGCAGCCCCGTGGGGAAAAGCCGACCCCGCGTCCAAACGGGGTCAGCGGCAGAAAGTGTCGGGCGCAGACGCAGCTGAGGCGCTCACCCTTCACAATCCGTTAATGATCCTTCCGCAGGTTCACCTACGGAAACCTTGTTACGACTTTTACTTCCTCTAAATGATCAAGTTTGGTCATCTTTTCAACAGACCGGCGCAACCGAAAGGCCGCGCCGGACATCGGTCCGAAGACCTCACTAAATCATTCAATCGGTAGTAGCGACGGGCGGTGTGTACAAAGGGCAGGGACGTAATCAACGCGAGCTTATGACTCGCGCTTACTGGGAATTCCTCGTTCAAGGGGAACAATTGCAAGCCCCTATCCCAATCACGAAAGAAGTTCCACGGGTTACCCAGTCTTTTCAGACAGGGATAAAGACACGCTGCTTCCTTCAGTGTAGCGCGCGTGCGGCCCCGGACATCTAAGGGCATCACAGACCTGTTATTGCTCTGTTTCGTGCGGCTAGGAGCCGCTTGTCCCTCTAAGAAGGTTGTAAGGTGCTGGGAACCCCGCACCTATTTAATAGGCTAGAGTCTCGTTCGTTATCGGAATTAACCAGACAAATCGCTCCACCAACTAAGAACGGCCATGCACCACCATCCACCGAATCAAGAAAGAGCTCTCAATCTGTCAATCCTCCCAGTGTCCGGGCCGGGTAAGTTTTCCCGTGTTGAGTCAAATTAAGCCGCAGGCTCCACTCCTGGTGGTGCCCTTCCGTCAATTCCTTTAAGTTTCAGCTTTGCAACCATACTTCCCCCGGAACCCAAATACTTTGGTTTCCCGGAAGCTGCCCGCCGAGTCATTTGAGTAACTCAGGCGGATCGCTGGTTGGCATCGTTTATGGTCAGAACTAGGGCGGTATCTGATCGCCTTCGAACCTCTGACTTTCGTTCTTGATCAATGAAAACATTCTTGGCAAATGCTTTCGCAGTAGTTCGTCTTGCGACGGTCCAAGAATTTCACCTCTAGCGCCGCAATACGAATGCCCCCGTCCGTCCCTCTTAATCATTACCTCGTATTCCAAAAACCAACAGAACAGAAACGAGGTCTTGTTCTATTATTCCATGCAAGTTTATTCAGGCGACTCGCCTGCGTTGAGCACTCTAATTTTTTCAAAGTAAAAGCACCGGCCATCTCGAGGCACACAATGAAGTGCACCAAGAAAGAACCGGCATGATGTTCAGTCCGAGCCGTCGCATCGGGTAGATGCACTACTCGTCTGGAACTGAGATCCAACTACGAGCTTTTTAACCGCAGCAGCTTTAGTATACGCTATTGGAGCTGGAATTACCGCGGCTGCTGGCACCAGACTTGCCCTCCAATTGATCCTCGTTAAAGGATTTAGAGTGTACTCATTTCAATTACGGGGCCTCAAAAGAGTCCCGTATTGTTATTTTTCGTCACTACCTCCCCGTGCCGGGAGTGGGTAATTTGCGCGCCTGCTGCCTTCCTTGGATGTGGTAGCCGTTTCTCAGGCTCCCTCTCCGGAATCGAACCCTGATTCTCCGTTACCCGTAACAACCATGGTAAGCAAGTAACCTACCATCGAAAGTTGATAAGGCAGACACTTGAAAGAAACGTCGCCGGCTCGTGGCCATGCGATCAGCACAAAGTTATCCAGAGTCACCACACAATACGGGCCGAAACCCGATCGATCTTGGTCTAATAAAAGCACCCGTTACCCAAAGGGCTCCAGGCTCACTGCATGTATTAGCTCTAGAATTGCCACAGTTATCCAAGTAGGAAGAAACGATCTAAGGAACCATAACTGATTTAATGAGCCATTCGCGGTTTCGCCTTATTTCGGCATGTACTTAGACATGCATGGCTTAATCTTTGAGACAAGCATATGATTACTGGCAGGATCAACCAGGTAATCGTTCGACTGCGCGTCCGTCCTCGCCTTCGGCGGGCCGGACGCAGTCTGTGTGCGGCGGAGGCCACCTTCAGGCGCCCCAACACGCTTATTTTGCACTCCGAGATGACGGCGTTCGAGCTCGCTACGGCACAACCTTCCCGAAAGACGAGTGGGAGCCGTGCGGCAAGAAGCACGTTCATGCTCGCTCTTTTTCGTTGCATCGACTCGGTCGCGCCGTGCGGGTTGCCCAAGCCCGCTGCACTGTCGGTGGACCGGCCGGAACTAGCAACGGAGCCGAGACTGCAAAGCCGCCAGACGACGGGTCACGCCCGCGTCTTCGGCGCTTTCGCATCTGAATCGCCCGAGGACGACACGGAACACACCTCGATATCGTGGTAAAACGGCACCGTCCGACAACCAGCCCCTAACGCATCAAGCGGATGAGGCTGCAGACGACTGCCGTGGATTCCCCTGGAGCAGACCCGAGGACACGCTTGACGAGGCCGAAGCCCGCCGCATATCAGACACCCGGTCGCTTTCGCGTACGCCGCTCACGAGAACCCCCACATAATAGCAGCGATAAGTACCCAGACCTCCTTGGGCACTAATACGAGCGTACTCGAGAAAATTTCACCGCGGGTGTGCCCCGAAACGTGTGGCACGTTGAGCGTGCCACAAGTCTACGTCGCTCTCAAACCCGCCGAGGTCGTAGAATTTGCGACCCTACTCACGAAATTCCCACCGAGGATACGGCCGCAAACGTACCGCACCTTGGGTAGGCCACGAGTTTGTGCAACACTACGCTGACGGCACAGCACCGAGGTCGTGCGCGCACGCACGGGAAAATTCCGCCGCGGTTTCTGCCGAAAACGTGAGGCACCACGACTCTCCGCAAGTTCGCGTCGACTGCGAAAGACCGAAGTCGTGAACGACGTGTCCGCTACTCGCCGCCGACACGCTGGACACCAAACGTACAACGACTCGACGGCGTAGTAGAGGCCCACGACGCGGTTTTCCTTAACGACGTCTCGGCGTGGCACCGACAGGTTAGAACGGCCGACCAACGTTCCCTGTCCGCCGTTCGGCTCAGTCGAAGGGCTCGGCGACTTCGGCAACGCTGCGAAGCCGCACGGTGACGCACGCCATGTCCCCATTTTTTTTTTTTTTCTTTCTGCGTCTGCCGGGGTGCCCCTATAATAGCAGCGATAAGCACCCAGACCGCCGTGGGTCGCTCGCCCCGGCTGACGTGGTTTTTCGTACTCCTGCGGCGGTCGCCGTCAAGCACGTCCAAATACGCTACTTTCGTGGGCGCATTCACGCTCTTTCGCTTCGCCGGAGTGCCAGCACTCACTCTGCCAAAAACGGCGAACATCCGAGCGGCGGTTCCCACTTTTGCGTCGGCGTCGCAAACCCCGCCCCGGCAGACGAGGTTTGCCGTACTCGTGCGACGGTGGCCGGCGGGCACGTCGAAAGACGCCGATATCGTGCGCGAATTGGCGCACCTTGGCTTCACCGGAGTGCCGCCACTGACTCCTCCAAAAACGGCGAAGATCCGAGCGGCGCTTCCCACTTTCGCATCGGCGTCCCGAACTCCGCCCCGGCTGACGCGGTTTACCGTACTCGTGCGACGGTCGCCGGCGAGCACGTGGAAAGACGCCGATATCGTGCCCGAATCGGCTCCGTTCGGCTTCGCCGGAGTGCCAGCACTGGCTCGGCGAAAGACGACGAACATCCGAGCGACGGTTCTCACTATTGCGTACGCGTCGCAAACCCCGCCCCGGCAGACGCACTTTGCCGTACTCGTGCGACGGTCGCCGGCGAGCACGTAGAAAGACGCCGATATCGTGCCGGAATCGGCCCCGTTTGGCTTCGCCGGAGTGCCAGCACTCACTCGGCCACAAACGGCGAACATCCGAGCGGCGGTTCCCACTTAGCCGTCGGCGTCCCGAACTCCGCCCCGGCAGACGCGGTTGCCGAGCTCGTGCGACTAGCGACCGCGAAGCCGTCTCGCGACGCCGCTTTCGTGCGCGGCTCCCACTGCGACCTGGGTCACCCGAGGTCGACGAGCAAGAAAGAATGTCGAAAAAAAATTTTTTTTTTTTTTGCGTCTGCCGGGGTGCCCCTATAATAGCAGCGATAAGCACCCAGACCGCCATGGGTCGCTCGCCCCGGCTGACGTGGTTTTTCGTTTTCCTGCGGTGGTCGTCGTCAAGCACGTCCAAACACGCCACTTTCGTGGGCGCATTCGCGCTCTTTCGCTTCGCCGGAGTGCCAGCACTCACTCTGCCAAAAACGGCGAACATCCTAGTGGCGGTTCCCACTTTTGCGTCGGCGTCGCCAACCCCGCCCCGGCATACGCGGTTTGCCGTACTCGTGCGGCGGTGGCCGGCGGGCACGTCGAAAGACACCGATATCGTGCGCGAGTCGATGCTTCTTGGTCTCGCAGGAGGGCCGCCACTCACTCCTGCAAAAACGGCGAAGATCCGAGCGGCGCTTCCCACTTTTTCGTCGGCATCGCAAACCTCGCCCCGGCAGACGCGCTTTGCCGTACTCGTGCGACGGTCGCCGGCGAGCACGTCGAAATACGCCGATATCGTGCCCGAATCGGCCCCGTTTCGCTTCGCCGGAGTGCCAGCACTCACTCGGCCAAAAACGGCGAACATCCGAGCAGCGGTACCCACTTAGCCGTCGGCATCCCGAACTCCGCGCCGGCTGACGCGGTTGCCGAGCTCGTGCGACTAGCGACCGCGAACGCGTCTCGCGACGCCGCTTTCGTGCGCGGCTCCCATTGCGACCTGGGTTACCCGAGCTCGACCAGCAAAAAAGAAGGTCGAAAAAAAATTTTTTTTTTCTGCGTCTGCCGGGGTGCCCCTATAATAGCAGCGATAAGCACCCAGACCGCCGTGGGTCGCTCGCCCCGGCTGACGTGGTTTTTCGTACTCCTGCAGCGGTCGCCGTCAAGCACGTCCAAATACGCCACTTTCGTGGGCGCTTTCGCGCTCTTTCGCGTCGCCGGTGTGCCAGCACTCACTCTGCCAAAAACGGCGAACATCCTAGTGGCGGTTCCCACTTTTGCGTCGGCGTCGCCAACCCCGCCCCGGCATACGCGGTTTGCCGTACTCGTGCGGCGGTGGCCGGCGGGCACGTCGAAAGACACCGATATCGTGCGCGAGTCGATGCTTCTTGGTCTCGCAGGAGGGCCGCCACTCACTCCTGCAAAAACGGCGAAGATCCGAGCGGCGCTTCCCACTTTTTCGTCGGCATCGCAAACCTCGCCCCGGCAGACGCGCTTTGCCGTACTCGTGCGACGGTCGCCGGCGAGCACGTCGAAATACGCCGATATCGTGCCCGAATCGGCCCCGTTTCGCTTCGCCGGAGTGCCAGCACTCACTCGGCCAAAAACGGCGAACATCCGAGCAGCGGTACCCACTTAGCCGTCGGCATCCCGAACTCCGCGCCGGCTGACGCGGTTGCCGAGCTCGTGCGACTAGCGACCGCGAACGCGTCTCGCGACGCCGCTTTCGTGCGCGGCTCCCATTGCGACCTGGGTTACCCGAGCTCGACCAGCAAAAAAGAAGGTCGAAAAAAAATTTTTTTTTTCTGCGTCTGCCGGGGTGCCCCTATAATAGCAGCGATAAGCACCCAGACCGCCGTGGGTCGCTCGCCCCGGCTGACGTGGTTTTTCGTACTCCTGCAGCGGTCGCCGTCAAGCACGTCCAAATACGCCACTTTCGTGGGCGCTTTCGCGCTCTTTCGCGTCGCCGGTGTGCCAGCACTCACTCTGCCAAAAACGGCCAACATCCGAGCGGCGGTTCCCACTTTTGCGTCGGCGTCGTAAACCCCGCCCCGGCAGACGCGGTTTGCCCTACTCGTTCGACGGTCGCCGGCGAGCGCGTCGAAAGACGCCGATATCGTGCGCTAATTGGCGCTCCTTGGCTTCTCCGGAGTGCCGCCACTCACTCCTCCAAAAACGGCGAAGATCCGAGCGGCGTTCTCCACTTTCGCATCGGCGTCCCGAACTCCGCCCGGGCTGACGCGGTTTACCGTACTCGTGCGACGGTCGCCGCCGGGCACGTCGAAAGACGCCGATATCGTGCCGTAATCGGCCCCGTTTGGCTTCGCCCGAGTGCCAGCACTCACTCGGCCAAAAACGGCGAACATCCGAGCAGCGTTTCCCACTTTCGCATCGGCGTCCCGAAGCCCGCCCCGGCAGACGCGGTTTGCCCTACTCGAGCGACGGTCGCCGGCGATCACGTCGAAAGGCGCCGAATTCGTGCACGAATCGATGCTTCTTGGTCTCGCAGGAGGGCCGCCACTCACTCCTGCAAAAACGGCGAAGATCCGAGTTGCGCTTCCCACTTTTTCGTCGGCGTCCCGAACTACGCCCCGGCTGACGCGGTTTACCGTACTCGTGCGACGGTCGCCGGCGGGCACTTCAAAATACGCCGATTTCGTGGGCGCATTCACGCTGTTTCGCTTCCCCGGAGTGCCAACACTCACTCTGCCGAAAGCGGCGATCATCCGAGCGGCGGTTCCCACTTTTGCGTCGGCTTCGCAAACGGCGCCCCGGCAGACGCGCTCGTGCGACGTACTCGTGCGACGGTCGCCGGCGAGCACGTCGAAAGACGCCGATATCGTGCTCGAATCGACCCCGTTTCGCTTCGCCGGAGTGCTGCCAGTCACGGCGCAGAGAACGGCGAACAAGTGTTTTTTTTTTTTTTTCCTAGAATTTGTGTTATAGAAGGCACATTTGATATCGGACGATAATTTTCAACTTTATCACGCGCACCGATTTTCGTGTAGAGGTTTGCAAGTTTATGGGAATTTCTCCACTTGGAATAATGCGATTTAGTAGTACTACGAGAACTTCATGGATGTACTCAAGGGTACGGGGCAAGTCAGTTACGTCAACACCTGCAGATTTTTTACACTTCAAACTGAAAATTGTTGGTTGTGAGTCCTCGTGTGATATTAAAGGCCGATTCGCTAACACATAGAACAAAGAAAGAAAGGAAGAAAAAACGCCCGCGCTCGCTCAAGAAACCTGGGTTCGCAACAAGTGGCAACAACAAGCAACCGAGCGAGTGCGCCAAAACCCGTGGCGGCCGAACAAACGCGAAGTCCCAACCGCGTCAGCCGGGGCGGCACGGGACAGGAAAAATCACTTCAGCCGGGGCGGCGGGGCACCGAATAAACCTCGTCACCTCGTCGCAGGATAAAAGAGGAAACAAAAAGTCTAAACAGCGTCTGCTGGAGCGAATGCGTAATAAAACAACAACAACAACAAAAAAAAAACACCCGCGCTCAAGAAGTCTGCAATCCTCACAAAAGGCGACTGTGACCGAGCAGCGTCAGCCGGGGCCGTGCGGAAACGGAAAAACCGCGACTACCGGGGCGTCGAGGCACCGAAAAATCCACTTCAGCCGCGGCGAAAAAAAAAACAAAAAGAAAGACGGAGGGGGGGGGGGGAACCACGTCTGCCGGGGCGAAGGAAAAAAAAAAACGCGTCTGCCGGGGCGAGCCCGGGTGCGGCACCACCGGGAAAACTGTGGCAAACAGACATGGCGATCGAGTGAGTGGGCCGCCAGCCAGGCTCAGCCAAAAAGTGCAAAGTCCGAACTGCGTCAGCCGGGGCGGCAAAAACCGCGTCAGCCGGGGCGGCGCAAAAAACCGCGTCTGCCGGGGCGGCACGAAACCGCGTCAGCCGGGGCGGGGCGAAAACTGCGTCAGCCGGGGCGAAAAGAAAAAAAAAAAACGCGTCTGCCGGGGCAAGCCCGGGTGCGGCACCACCGGGAAAACTGTGGCAAACAGACATGGCGATCGAGTGAGTGGGCCGCCAGCCAGGCACAGCCGAAAAGTGCAAAGTCCGAACCGTGTCAGCCGGGGCGACGCAAAAACCGCGTCAGCCGGGGCGGCGCGAAAACCGCGTCAGCCGGGGCGGCACGAAACCGCGTCAGCCGGGGCGGCGCGAAAACTGCGTCAGCCGGGGCGGCGCGAAAACCTCGTCAGCCGGGGCGAGCGAAAAGGGGGGGGGGGAACCACGTCTGCCGGGGCGAAAGAAAAAAAAACGCGTCTGCCGGGGCGAGCCCGGGTGCGGCACCACCGGGAAGACTGTGGCAAACAGACATGGCGATCGAGTGAGTGGGCCGCCAGCCAGGCTCAGCCCAAAAAGTGCCAAGTCCGAACTGCGTCAGCCGGGGCGGCAAAAACCGCGTCAGCCGGGGCGGCGCGAAAACCGCGTCTGCCGGGGCGGCGCGAAAACTGCGTCTGCCGGGGCGAGCCCGGGTGCGGCACCACCGGGAAAACTGTGGCAAACAGACATGGCGATCGAGTGAGTGGGCCGCCAGCCAGGCACAGCCGAAAAGTGCTAAGTCCGAACTGCGTCTGCCGGGGCGGCACGAAACCGCGTCAGCCGGGGCGGCGCGAAAACCGCGTCTGCCGGGGCGGCACGAAACCGCGTCAGCCGGGGCGGCGCGAAAACTGCGTCAGCCGGGGCGAGCCCGGGTGCGGCACCACCGGGAAAACTGTGGCAAACAGACATGGCGATCGAGTGAGTGGGCCGCCAGCCAGGCACAGCCGAAAAGTGCTAAGTCCGAACTGCGTCTGCCGGGGCGGCACGAAACCGCGTCAGCCGGGGCGGCGCGAAAACCGCGTCTGCCGGGGCGGCACGAAACCGCGTCAGCCGGGGCGGCGCGAAAACTGCGTCAGCCGGGGCGAGCCCGGGTGCGGCACCACCGGGAAAACTGTGGCAAACAGACATGGCGATCGAGTGAGTGGGCCGCCAGCCAGGCACAGCCGAAAAGTGCTAAGTCCGAACTGCGTCAGCCGGGGCGGCAAAAACCGCGTCAGCCGGGGCGGCGCAAAAAACCGCGTCTGCCGGGGCGGCACGAAACCGCGTCAGCCGGGGCGGCGCGAAAACTGCGTCAGCCGGGGCGAAAGAAAAAAAAAAAAACGCGTCTGCCGGGGCGAGCCCGGGTGCGGCACCACCGGGAAAACTGTGGCAAACAGACATGGCGATCGAGTGAGTGGGCCGCCAGCCAGGCACAGCCGAAAAGTGCTAAGTCCGAACTGCGTCTGCCGGGGCGGCACGAAACCGCGTCAGCCGGGGCGGCGCGAAAACCGCGTCTGCCGGGGCGGCACGAAACCGCGTCAGCCGGGGCGGCGCGAAAACTGCGTCAGCCGGGGCGAGCCCGGGTGCGGCACCACCGGGAAAACTGTGGCAAACAGACATGGCGATCGAGTGAGTGGGCCGCCAGCCAGGCACAGCCGAAAAGTGCTAAGTCCGAACTGCGTCTGCCGGGGCGGCACGAAACCGCGTCAGCCGGGGCGGCGCGAAAACCGCGTCTGCCGGGGCGGCACGAAACCGCGTCAGCCGGGGCGGCGCGAAAACTGCGTCAGCCGGGGCGAGCCCGGGTGCGGCACCACCGGGAAAACTGTGGCAAACAGACATGGCGATCGAGTGAGTGGGCCGCCAGCCAGGCACAGCCGAAAAGTGCAAAGTCCGAACCGTGTCAGCCGGGGCGACGCAAAAACCGCGTCAGCCGGGGCGGCGCGAAAACCGCGTCAGCCGGGGCGGCACGAAACCGCGTCAGCCGGGGCGGCGCGAAAACTGCGTCAGCCGGGGCGGCGCGAAAACCTCGTCAGCCGGGGCGAGCGAAAAGGGGGGGGGGGGGAACCACGTCTGCCGGGGCGAAAGAAAAAAAAAACGCGTCTGCCGGGGCGAGCCCGGGTGCGGCACCACCGGGAAGACTGTGGCAAACAGACATGGCGATCGAGTGAGTGCGCCGCCAGCCAGGCTCAGCCCAAAAAGTGCCAAGTCCGAACTGCGTCAGCCGGGGCGGCAAAAACCGCGTCAGCCGGGGCGGCGCGAAAACCGCGTCTGCCGGGGCGGCGCGAAAACTGCGTCAGCCGGGGCGAGCCCGGGTGCGGCACCACCGGGAAAACTGTGGCTAACAGACATGGCGATCGAGTGAGTGGGCCACCAGCCAGGCTCAGCCAAAAAGTGCCAAGTCCGAACTGCGTCAGCCGGGGCGGCAAAAACCGCGTCAGCCGGGGCGGTGCAAAAAAACCGCGTCTGCCGGGGCGGCACGAAACCGCGTCAGCCGGGGCGGCGCGAAAACTGCGTCAGCCGGGGCGAAAGAAAAAAAAAAACGCGTCTGCCGGGGCGAGCCCGGGTGCGGCACCACCGGGAAAACTGTGGCAAACAGACATGGCGATCGAGTGAGTGGGCCGCCAGCCAGGCACAGCCGAAAAGTGCTAAGTCCGAACTGCGTCTGCCGGGGCGGCACGAAACCGCGTCAGCCGGGGCGGCGCGAAAACCGCGTCTGCCGGGGCGGCACGAAACCGCGTCAGCCGGGGCGGCGCGAAAACTGCGTCAGCCGGGGCGAGCCCGGGTGCGGCACCACCGGGAAAACTGTGGCAAACAGACATGGCGATCGAGTGAGTGGGCCGCCAGCCAGGCACAGCCGAAAAGTGCTAAGTCCGAACTGCGTCTGCCGGGGCGGCACGAAACCGCGTCAGCCGGGGCGGCGCGAAAACCGCGTCTGCCGGGGCGGCACGAAACCGCGTCAGCCGGGGCGGCGCGAAAACTGCGTCAGCCGGGGCGAGCCCGGGTGCGGCACCACCGGGAAAACTGTGGCAAACAGACATGGCGATCGAGTGAGTGGGCCGCCAGCCAGGCACAGCCGAAAAGTGCTAAGTCCGAACTGCGTCAGCCGGGGCGGCAAAAACCGCGTCAGCCGGGGCGGCGCAAAAAACCGCGTCTGCCGGGGCGGCACGAAACCGCGTCAGCCGGGGCGGCGCGAAAACTGCGTCAGCCGGGGCGAAAGAAAAAAAAAACGCGTCTGCCGGGGCGAGCCCGGGTGCGGCACCACCGGGAAAACTGTGGCAAACAGACATGGCGATCGAGTGAGTGGGCCGCCAGCCAGGCACAGCCGAAAAGTGCTAAGTCCGAACTGCGTCTGCCGGGGCGGCACGAAACCGCGTCAGCCGGGGCGGCGCGAAAACCGCGTCTGCCGGGGCGGCACGAAACCGCGTCAGCCGGGGCGGCGCGAAAACTGCGTCAGCCGGGGCGAGCCCGGGTGCGGCACCACCGGGAAAACTGTGGCAAACAGACATGGCGATTGAGTGAGTGGGCCGCCAGCCAGGCACAGCCGAAAAGTGCTAAGTCCGAACTGCGTCTGCCGGGGCGGCACGAAACCGCGTCAGCCGGGGCGGCGCGAAAACCGCGTCTGCCGGGGCGGCACGAAACCGCGTCAGCCGGGGCGGCGCGAAAACTGCGTCAGCCGGGGCGAGCCCGGGTGCGGCACCACCGGGAAAACTGTGGCAAACAGACATGGCGATCGAGTGAGTGGGCCGCCAGCCAGGCACAGCCGAAAAGTGCTAAGTCCGAACTGCGTCTGCCGGGGCGGCACGAAACCGCGTCAGCCGGGGCGGCGCGAAAACCGCGTCTGCCGGGGCGGCACGAAACCGCGTCAGCCGGGGCGGCGCGAAAACTGCGTCAGCCGGGGCGAGCCCGGGTGCGGCACCACCGGGAAAACTGTGGCAAACAGACATGGCGATCGAGTGAGTGGGCCGCCAGCCAGGCACAGCCGAAAAGTGCAAAGTCCGAACCGTGTCAGCCGGGGCGACGCAAAAACCGCGTCAGCCGGGGCGGCGCGAAAACCGCGTCTGCCGGGGCGGCACGAAACCGCGTCAGCCGGGGCGGCGCGAAAACTGCGTCAGCCGGGGCGAGCCCGGGTGCGGCACCACCGGGAAAACTGTGGCAAACAGACATGGCGATCGAGTGAGTGGGCCGCCAGCCAGGCACAGCCGAAAAGTGCTAAGTCCGAACTGCGTCAGCCGGGGCGGCAAAAACCGCGTCAGCCGGGGCGGCGCAAAAACCGCGTCTGCCGGGGCGAAATAAAAAAAAAAACAAAGAAAAAAGCCCGCGCTTAATCAAAAGAAAACAAAGAAAAAAGCTTGCGCTTAATCAAAAGAAAACAAACAAAAAAAGTTCGCGCTTAAGCCTGGCGGTGGAACCACCGGGGCAAACAGACCTGGCGATCGAGTGAGTGGGCCGCCAGCCAGGCACAGCCAAAAAGTGCAAAGTCCGAACCGCGTCAGCCGGGGCGGCGCGAAAACCGCGTCAGCCGGGGCGGCGCGAAAACCGCGTCAGCCGGGGCGGCGCAAAAACCGCGTCAGCCGGGGCGGCGCAAAAACTGCGTCAGCCGGGGCGGCACGGAAAAACGAAAACCGCGTCAGCCGGGGCGACATCAAAATGAGGAAAAAAAAAAAAAAAAAACTGCCTTAGGACACCTGCGTACACTTTCATGCGTTTGGGCATATCTCTCTGTAACACGCGCGCCCCTCGTTACGCGCGGCACTCTGTTTTCTCCGACACCCATATTTCGGCGGCATGT
This sequence comes from Rhipicephalus microplus, assembly GCF_043290135.1. Taxonomy (NCBI): domain Eukaryota; kingdom Metazoa; phylum Arthropoda; class Arachnida; order Ixodida; family Ixodidae; genus Rhipicephalus; species Rhipicephalus microplus. The sequence continues at coordinate 31,860 of NW_027464835.1, forward strand.
GGCACGCGCGCCCGTCCCTACGCACGGCACACCGCAGTGCTTTCTCGATATTTTTCTTTTCCTCCAACACCGTCATCTATAGGCTTTTAGTGACCTGTTGCTCGTGGCACAAGTTCGCTTGCTCTGACACCTCTTGCATGCGCACCGTTTTTGCGCACGGTGCTATGCCGCAAAGCACGGCAGTCGCATGCGTTTCTCTCAGGCACCTCTTTTTTGACACAACGCTGTGGTGCTTAGAAACACACGCGCCGCTTTTGCGCACAGAACTCCACCGTACAGCACGGTAGTCACGTTTGTTCCACACGAACAGCAGTGTGCATCGTGCTACGACACTTTGAAAGCTTTTTCTTCCGAGTCTCGACCGCGCTGTTCCTTTCGTACTTGGCGCGATTTTGGGACCAGCTTTGTTTTAAACCCCTACTGCGCGCCGTTCCTTTCGTACTTGGCGCGGTTCAGGGTTTGTTTCGAGCCCTTAGCCGCGCTGTTCCCTCCGTACTTGGCGCGGTTTAGGGTCGAGCTTTGTCTCGAGCCCTCTCCGCGCCGTTCCTTCCGTACTTGGCGCGGTTTAGGGTTTGTTTCGAGCCCTTAGCCGCGCTGTTCCCTCCGTACTTGGCGCGGTTTAGGGTTTGTTTCGAGCCCTT
>NW_027464835.1:37500-52500 GCF_043290135.1 Rhipicephalus microplus
TGCACGCGTGCGGCGCACAACCGGTGTGACGTGGAAGTGACGGGACACGTTCGTAAACCCATCGCGAACCGAGTACGACGCCCTACCAAGTGCGCCCGCAACCCTGTACAGGGTCACATCTTCACAAGGCTGGCAAGCGGCATTCCGCTGCGCGCGTGCGTCGTCCGAGCAGTTGCGTGATAAACGACCGTGTCGAAAGCCCAAACACCGCCGAGGCCAGTCGCCGCCGCCGCAAGGGCAGCCACGCAGCCTGGCGAGAGGCATCGTCTCGTGTAGCGTCGCCCCCGCCCCAACTGGAGTGGCCCAGTTTTTTGAACGGGACGGGAACTGCGAAGCACTTAGACCGACGGCGGACTACGACGAGAACGCCTTAAGCTTCGCCAACGTTTCGCCAACTCGTGCGGGAGACTTTTTCCGCTTCGCGGCAAGTCGTCGCGCCGTGCTCTCCGCATCAACCGCGTACGCAGCGAACCGCAAACGTCGGGCGCAGCCTCCTCACCTCCCTGCGCTTTGCGCGCGAACGTTCCCTGTTCGCGCGGCAAAGCCTGGAGGAGGCACGGCCCCGCAGCGTGTTCGAGCGCCCGGTCTACGGGACACCCTGCTTACTTCGAGGGCAACAAGCGCAACGCAAGGCTGCGATCTCGCGCACTTTGCGCACGGCTGGAGAAGCTTTGCTGGCCGGCTTTCGCTCCTCGTGTTTACCGTGCGTTAAAGTTGCGCGTCCGTGGCTCTCGCAGCTCTTGCGCGCCCGGTCGCAGAGAGGAGTACGCAACCTCGACCGCACTTTCCCTGCAGGCTTCCTTCCGACTCGAAGTCCTGCGGCGGTCTCAACGAGGTGCCACATCCTCAATGCAGTCGGTCGCCCCCGTTTCGGTTGGGCTCTGGCACGACGGTCGCCACCGTCTCGCCCTTGAGTGGCCGCTGTTGGCGCTCGCTGTGAGGTGTTCAGCGTGCTGTCCGTGTTGCCGACGCGGTCAAAACGAGTCGACGGCTCACGTTCCCTTGTGCGCCGAAGGCTCTCTTGATATGTGATCCGACCCTCAGACAGACGAAGCCAAGGGAAGACCCAAGGCCGCAATGTGCGTTCAAAGAATCAGTGCTCAGTGTGTCCTGCAATTCACACCAAGTCTCGCAGCTGGCTGCGTTCTTCATCGACCCGAGAACCGAGTGATCCACCGCTTAGAGTCGTGAAAAAGTGTTTGTTCAATTCCGTACAGTCAAAACCAAACGTTTCTGGCACTCGGCCAAACAGTGGCCAAGAAGGGCGCTTTTCAGCGCACGCTTGGACTCCAAAACTCTGCCGCGCCTTTTTCGGCTGCCGCAAATCGAGCAAACGGTGTGTTTCGGACGGCGTTTCGCTTTCGCTACTTGCGAGTGCTTTCGTGGTCCACCCCTCTATAAATACTCGGGAGGCGTCGAAGCCGGTTCTCCAAGCCGGACCCGTAGGTATCGTTGTGTGCTCGCTCTCATTGGCCCGCCTAACCAGAAAATGCCTGCGGTACACCCATTTGGATAAGAGTGCACGCAGATGCGGGCCTCGACGGCTACACATTTCCTCGGGCGGCCGCCTCCCGGCCTCCGTGGAGCGCGGGATGCACGGTCCCATCGACAAGCCTCTCCCGTTTTTACCGTGGCGTCGCGGTTCACCACGGCAGGCGGGTCGGTCTCCTCCGCATAAAAAGGGGGACCCCCGCTTTTTGTTCCACGAAATCGCACAAGCTTTTTTCGCATCCACGGTTTGCCACCGCACACCAAAATGCCGATCCGGCTGCCTACTTTAGCCAACAGGTGGAGCCAGGCGCGCCGTACTTGCGCGGCACTTCCCACGTCCACCGAAGTCGGTGCCAAGGACCACTTTCGGCGCCGGAGCCGCGTACGAGCCTACTCGAGGCGGAAGAACGAAGCCAGCAAGGGCCTGGCCGCAAGTGCGTTCAATTGTCGGGACGTCCAAGTCCCTCGTTCTTCCGTGCTTCCTCTTTCGGCAAGTCGTTGCGGCACCTTCCCAAAGCGCGCAGACCCGCTAATCGCGACGAGCGCGACGTGGCCGTGCCGCCTTTCCCTCGGCAGCAAGCAAAACGCCTGGCAACGTCGACGCTCCCCTAACCGCGATCTCGCACCGTGTTTCGTGTGGCGAATTCAAAAGCCGGCCGGCGCTGCTGCAACCATTACGGTCGGTACGCATACGCCGCGGAGGGCGGGACGGTCATCGGAGCGTGCGGTTCCTCCATCGAGTACTGCGCACCTCGGCCGTCGCATCGCCGTGCCATGACCGGCCGCGCGTCAACGCGAACCGGTGCCAGCGAGATCCCTCGCCTGCAAGAACCGACCGGCAGCCTCCGTCACCCGAGGACGCGGAGGCGCTTGCCGCGGACGGCGGGACGGTATGCACTGGTGCACAGCGGACCCGTCACATCGCCAGTTCCTTGACCGACCGCCGACGCTTGTGCCGTTCCTCTCGTACTTGGCAGTCGCCGCGCGATTGTCGGGTCTCGTTCTTGCACGCTCGAACGGTCGGGAGGGCACTCGGCTGGCGTTTCGGGAACGCGCAGCCTCGCCTTCTACCGACGTAACCACGACTCGCCGTTCGCGCTCCGCCGCTCCTGTTTACAGTACTAGGCGGTCCCGCAGCGGTCGGGTCGCGCATTTCGAGCGCTTCGAGCCACGGTGCAGTGGCGGGTCGAAAGCCGACCTATGAGTGCGTTGCGCCGTTTGTACCCGCGTCCGCCACCTGGCCGACCGTCCAAGGTCGCGGTGTTGGCGTCCGCTGGGCGCAACAATTTGTCACGGGGTGCCGCTCCACATTCAGGCAGCCCCGTGGGGAAAAGCCGACCCCGCGTCCAAACGGGGTCAGCGGCAGAAAGTGTCGGGCGCAGACGCAGCTGAGGCGCTCACCCTTCACAATCCGTTAATGATCCTTCCGCAGGTTCACCTACGGAAACCTTGTTACGACTTTTACTTCCTCTAAATGATCAAGTTTGGTCATCTTTCCAACAGACCGGCGCAACCGAAAGGCCGCGCCGGACATCGGTCCGAAGACCTCACTAAATCATTCAATCGGTAGTAGCGACGGGCGGTGTGTACAAAGGGCAGGGACGTAATCAACGCGAGCTTATGACTCGCGCTTACTGGGAATTCCTCGTTCAAGGGGAACAATTGCAAGCCCCTATCCCAATCACGAAAGAAGTTCCACGGGTTACCCAGTCTTTTCAGACAGGGATAAAGACACGCTGCTTCCTTCAGTGTAGCGCGCGTGCGGCCCCGGACATCTAAGGGCATCACAGACCTGTTATTGCTCTGTTTCGTGCGGCTAGGAGCCGCTTGTCCCTCTAAGAAGGTTGTAAGGTGCTGGGAACCCCGCACCTATTTAATAGGCTAGAGTCTCGTTCGTTATCGGAATTAACCAGACAAATCGCTCCACCAACTAAGAACGGCCATGCACCACCATCCACCGAATCAAGAAAGAGCTCTCAATCTGTCAATCCTCCCAGTGTCCGGGCCGGGTAAGTTTTCCCGTGTTGAGTCAAATTAAGCCGCAGGCTCCACTCCTGGTGGTGCCCTTCCGTCAATTCCTTTAAGTTTCAGCTTTGCAACCATACTTCCCCCGGAACCCAAATACTTTGGTTTCCCGGAAGCTGCCCGCCGAGTCATTTGAGTAACTCAGGCGGATCGCTGGTTGGCATCGTTTATGGTCAGAACTAGGGCGGTATCTGATCGCCTTCGAACCTCTGACTTTCGTTCTTGATCAATGAAAACATTCTTGGCAAATGCTTTCGCAGTAGTTCGTCTTGCGACGGTCCAAGAATTTCACCTCTAGCGCCGCAATACGAATGCCCCCGTCCGTCCCTCTTAATCATTACCTCGTATTCCAAAAACCAACAGAACAGAAACGAGGTCTTGTTCTATTATTCCATGCAAGTTTATTCAGGCGACTCGCCTGCGTTGAGCACTCTAATTTTTTCAAAGTAAAAGCACCGGCCATCTCGAGGCACACAATGAAGTGCACCAAGAAAGAACCGGCATGATGTTCAGTCCGAGCCGTCGCATCGGGTAGATGCACTACTCGTCTGGAACTGAGATCCAACTACGAGCTTTTTAACCGCAGCAGCTTTAGTATACGCTATTGGAGCTGGAATTACCGCGGCTGCTGGCACCAGACTTGCCCTCCAATTGATCCTCGTTAAAGGATTTAGAGTGTACTCATTTCAATTACGGGGCCTCAAAAGAGTCCCGTATTGTTATTTTTCGTCACTACCTCCCCGTGCCGGGAGTGGGTAATTTGCGCGCCTGCTGCCTTCCTTGGATGTGGTAGCCGTTTCTCAGGCTCCCTCTCCGGAATCGAACCCTGATTCTCCGTTACCCGTAACAACCATGGTAAGCAAGTAACCTACCATCGAAAGTTGATAAGGCAGACACTTGAAAGAAACGTCGCCGGCTCGTGGCCATGCGATCAGCACAAAGTTATCCAGAGTCACCACACAATACGGGCCGAAACCCGATCGATCTTGGTCTAATAAAAGCACCCGTTACCCAAAGGGCTCCAGGCTCACTGCATGTATTAGCTCTAGAATTGCCACAGTTATCCAAGTAGGAAGAAACGATCTAAGGAACCATAACTGATTTAATGAGCCATTCGCGGTTTCGCCTTATTTCGGCATGTACTTAGACATGCATGGCTTAATCTTTGAGACAAGCATATGATTACTGGCAGGATCAACCAGGTAATCGTTCGACTGCGCGTCCGTCCTCGCCTTCGGCGGGCCGGACGCAGTCTGTGTGCGGCGGAGGCCACCTTCAGGCGCCCCAACACGCTTATTTTGCACTCCGAGATGACGGCGTTCGAGCTCGCTACGGCACAACCTTCCCGAAAGACGAGTGGGAGCCGTGCGGCAAGAAGCACGTTCATGCTCGCTCTTTTTCGTTGCATCGACTCGGTCGCGCCGTGCGGGTTGCCCAAGCCCGCTGCACTGTCGGTGGACCGGCCGGAACTAGCAACGGAGCCGAGACTGCAAAGCCGCCAGACGACGGGTCACGCCCGCGTCTTCGGCGCTTTCGCATCTGAATCGCCCGAGGACGACACGGAACACACCTCGATATCGTGGTAAAACGGCACCGTCCGACAACCAGCCCCTAACGCATCAAGCGGATGAGGCTGCAGACGACTGCCGTGGATTCCCCTGGAGCAGACCCGAGGACACGCTTGACGAGGCCGAAGCCCGCCGCATATCAGACACCCGGTCGCTTTCGCGTACGCCGCTCACGAGAACCCCCACATAATAGCAGCGATAAGTACCCAGACCTCCTTGGGCACTAATACGAGCGTACTCGAGAAAATTTCACCGCGGGTGTGCCCCGAAACGTGTGGCACGTTGAGCGTGCCACAAGTCTACGTCGCTCTCAAACCCGCCGAGGTCGTAGAATTTGCGACCCTACTCACGAAATTCCCACCGAGGATACGGCCGCAAACGTACCGCACCTTGGGTAGGCCACGAGTTTGTGCAACACTACGCTGACGGCACAGCACCGAGGTCGTGCGCGCACGCACGGGAAAATTCCGCCGCGGTTTCTGCCGAAAACGTGAGGCACCACGACTCTCCGCAAGTTCGCGTCGACTGCGAAAGACCGAAGTCGTGAACGACGTGTCCGCTACTCGCCGCCGACACGCTGGACACCAAACGTACAACGACTCGACGGCGTAGTAGAGGCCCACGACGCGGTTTTCCTTAACGACGTCTCGGCGTGGCACCGACAGGTTAGAACGGCCGACCAACGTTCCCTGTCCGCCGTTCGGCTCAGTCGAAGGGCTCGGCGACTTCGGCAACGCTGCGAAGCCGCACGGTGACGCACGCCATGTCCCCATTTTTTTTTTTTTTCTTTCTGCGTCTGCCGGGGTGCCCCTATAATAGCAGCGATAAGCACCCAGACCGCCGTGGGTCGCTCGCCCCGGCTGACGTGGTTTTTCGTACTCCTGCGGCGGTCGCCGTCAAGCACGTCCAAATACGCTACTTTCGTGGGCGCATTCACGCTCTTTCGCTTCGCCGGAGTGCCAGCACTCACTCTGCCAAAAACGGCGAACATCCGAGCGGCGGTTCCCACTTTTGCGTCGGCGTCGCAAACCCCGCCCCGGCAGACGAGGTTTGCCGTACTCGTGCGACGGTGGCCGGCGGGCACGTCGAAAGACGCCGATATCGTGCGCGAATTGGCGCACCTTGGCTTCACCGGAGTGCCGCCACTGACTCCTCCAAAAACGGCGAAGATCCGAGCGGCGCTTCCCACTTTCGCATCGGCGTCCCGAACTCCGCCCCGGCTGACGCGGTTTACCGTACTCGTGCGACGGTCGCCGGCGAGCACGTGGAAAGACGCCGATATCGTGCCCGAATCGGCTCCGTTCGGCTTCGCCGGAGTGCCAGCACTGGCTCGGCGAAAGACGACGAACATCCGAGCGACGGTTCTCACTATTGCGTACGCGTCGCAAACCCCGCCCCGGCAGACGCACTTTGCCGTACTCGTGCGACGGTCGCCGGCGAGCACGTAGAAAGACGCCGATATCGTGCCGGAATCGGCCCCGTTTGGCTTCGCCGGAGTGCCAGCACTCACTCGGCCACAAACGGCGAACATCCGAGCGGCGGTTCCCACTTAGCCGTCGGCGTCCCGAACTCCGCCCCGGCAGACGCGGTTGCCGAGCTCGTGCGACTAGCGACCGCGAAGCCGTCTCGCGACGCCGCTTTCGTGCGCGGCTCCCACTGCGACCTGGGTCACCCGAGGTCGACGAGCAAGAAAGAATGTCGAAAAAAAATTTTTTTTTTTTTTGCGTCTGCCGGGGTGCCCCTATAATAGCAGCGATAAGCACCCAGACCGCCATGGGTCGCTCGCCCCGGCTGACGTGGTTTTTCGTTTTCCTGCGGTGGTCGTCGTCAAGCACGTCCAAACACGCCACTTTCGTGGGCGCATTCGCGCTCTTTCGCTTCGCCGGAGTGCCAGCACTCACTCTGCCAAAAACGGCGAACATCCTAGTGGCGGTTCCCACTTTTGCGTCGGCGTCGCCAACCCCGCCCCGGCATACGCGGTTTGCCGTACTCGTGCGGCGGTGGCCGGCGGGCACGTCGAAAGACACCGATATCGTGCGCGAGTCGATGCTTCTTGGTCTCGCAGGAGGGCCGCCACTCACTCCTGCAAAAACGGCGAAGATCCGAGCGGCGCTTCCCACTTTTTCGTCGGCATCGCAAACCTCGCCCCGGCAGACGCGCTTTGCCGTACTCGTGCGACGGTCGCCGGCGAGCACGTCGAAATACGCCGATATCGTGCCCGAATCGGCCCCGTTTCGCTTCGCCGGAGTGCCAGCACTCACTCGGCCAAAAACGGCGAACATCCGAGCAGCGGTACCCACTTAGCCGTCGGCATCCCGAACTCCGCGCCGGCTGACGCGGTTGCCGAGCTCGTGCGACTAGCGACCGCGAACGCGTCTCGCGACGCCGCTTTCGTGCGCGGCTCCCATTGCGACCTGGGTTACCCGAGCTCGACCAGCAAAAAAGAAGGTCGAAAAAAAATTTTTTTTTTCTGCGTCTGCCGGGGTGCCCCTATAATAGCAGCGATAAGCACCCAGACCGCCGTGGGTCGCTCGCCCCGGCTGACGTGGTTTTTCGTACTCCTGCAGCGGTCGCCGTCAAGCACGTCCAAATACGCCACTTTCGTGGGCGCTTTCGCGCTCTTTCGCGTCGCCGGTGTGCCAGCACTCACTCTGCCAAAAACGGCGAACATCCTAGTGGCGGTTCCCACTTTTGCGTCGGCGTCGCCAACCCCGCCCCGGCATACGCGGTTTGCCGTACTCGTGCGGCGGTGGCCGGCGGGCACGTCGAAAGACACCGATATCGTGCGCGAGTCGATGCTTCTTGGTCTCGCAGGAGGGCCGCCACTCACTCCTGCAAAAACGGCGAAGATCCGAGCGGCGCTTCCCACTTTTTCGTCGGCATCGCAAACCTCGCCCCGGCAGACGCGCTTTGCCGTACTCGTGCGACGGTCGCCGGCGAGCACGTCGAAATACGCCGATATCGTGCCCGAATCGGCCCCGTTTCGCTTCGCCGGAGTGCCAGCACTCACTCGGCCAAAAACGGCGAACATCCGAGCAGCGGTACCCACTTAGCCGTCGGCATCCCGAACTCCGCGCCGGCTGACGCGGTTGCCGAGCTCGTGCGACTAGCGACCGCGAACGCGTCTCGCGACGCCGCTTTCGTGCGCGGCTCCCATTGCGACCTGGGTTACCCGAGCTCGACCAGCAAAAAAGAAGGTCGAAAAAAAATTTTTTTTTTCTGCGTCTGCCGGGGTGCCCCTATAATAGCAGCGATAAGCACCCAGACCGCCGTGGGTCGCTCGCCCCGGCTGACGTGGTTTTTCGTACTCCTGCAGCGGTCGCCGTCAAGCACGTCCAAATACGCCACTTTCGTGGGCGCTTTCGCGCTCTTTCGCGTCGCCGGTGTGCCAGCACTCACTCTGCCAAAAACGGCCAACATCCGAGCGGCGGTTCCCACTTTTGCGTCGGCGTCGTAAACCCCGCCCCGGCAGACGCGGTTTGCCCTACTCGTTCGACGGTCGCCGGCGAGCGCGTCGAAAGACGCCGATATCGTGCGCTAATTGGCGCTCCTTGGCTTCTCCGGAGTGCCGCCACTCACTCCTCCAAAAACGGCGAAGATCCGAGCGGCGTTCTCCACTTTCGCATCGGCGTCCCGAACTCCGCCCGGGCTGACGCGGTTTACCGTACTCGTGCGACGGTCGCCGCCGGGCACGTCGAAAGACGCCGATATCGTGCCGTAATCGGCCCCGTTTGGCTTCGCCCGAGTGCCAGCACTCACTCGGCCAAAAACGGCGAACATCCGAGCAGCGTTTCCCACTTTCGCATCGGCGTCCCGAAGCCCGCCCCGGCAGACGCGGTTTGCCCTACTCGAGCGACGGTCGCCGGCGATCACGTCGAAAGGCGCCGAATTCGTGCACGAATCGATGCTTCTTGGTCTCGCAGGAGGGCCGCCACTCACTCCTGCAAAAACGGCGAAGATCCGAGTTGCGCTTCCCACTTTTTCGTCGGCGTCCCGAACTACGCCCCGGCTGACGCGGTTTACCGTACTCGTGCGACGGTCGCCGGCGGGCACTTCAAAATACGCCGATTTCGTGGGCGCATTCACGCTGTTTCGCTTCCCCGGAGTGCCAACACTCACTCTGCCGAAAGCGGCGATCATCCGAGCGGCGGTTCCCACTTTTGCGTCGGCTTCGCAAACGGCGCCCCGGCAGACGCGCTCGTGCGACGTACTCGTGCGACGGTCGCCGGCGAGCACGTCGAAAGACGCCGATATCGTGCTCGAATCGACCCCGTTTCGCTTCGCCGGAGTGCTGCCAGTCACGGCGCAGAAAACGGCGAACAAGTGTTTTTTTTTTTTTTCCTAGAATTTGTGTTATAGAAGGCACATTTGATATCGGACGATAATTTTCAACTTTATCACGCGCACCGATTTTCGTGTAGAGGTTTGCAAGTTTATGGGAATTTCTCCACTTGGAATAATGCGATTTAGTAGTACTACGAGAACTTCATGGATGTACTCAAGGGTACGGGGCAAGTCAGTTACGTCAACACCTGCAGATTTTTTACACTTCAAACTGAAAATTGTTGGTTGTGAGTCCTCGTGTGATATTAAAGGCCGATTCGCTAACACATAGAACAAAGAAAGAAAGGAAGAAAAAACGCCCGCGCTCGCTCAAGAAACCTGGGTTCGCAACAAGTGGCAACAACAAGCAACCGAGCGAGTGCGCCAAAACCCGTGGCGGCCGAACAAACGCGAAGTCCCAACCGCGTCAGCCGGGGCGGCACGGGACAGGAAAAATCACTTCAGCCGGGGCGGCGGGGCACCGAATAAACCTCGTCACCTCGTCGCAGGATAAAAGAGGAAACAAAAAGTCTAAACAGCGTCTGCTGGAGCGAATGCGTAATAAAACAACAACAACAACAAAAAAAAAACACCCGCGCTCAAGAAGTCTGCAATCCTCACAAAAGGCGACTGTGACCGAGCAGCGTCAGCCGGGGCCGTGCGGAAACGGAAAAACCGCGACTACCGGGGCGTCGAGGCACCGAAAAATCCACTTCAGCCGCGGCGAAAAAAAAAAACAAAAAGAAAGACGGAGGGGGGGGGGGGAACCACGTCTGCCGGGGCGAAGGAAAAAAAAAAACGCGTCTGCCGGGGCGAGCCCGGGTGCGGCACCACCGGGAAAACTGTGGCAAACAGACATGGCGATCGAGTGAGTGGGCCGCCAGCCAGGCTCAGCCAAAAAGTGCAAAGTCCGAACTGCGTCAGCCGGGGCGGCAAAAACCGCGTCAGCCGGGGCGGCGCAAAAAACCGCGTCTGCCGGGGCGGCACGAAACCGCGTCAGCCGGGGCGGGGCGAAAACTGCGTCAGCCGGGGCGAAAAGAAAAAAAAAAAACGCGTCTGCCGGGGCAAGCCCGGGTGCGGCACCACCGGGAAAACTGTGGCAAACAGACATGGCGATCGAGTGAGTGGGCCGCCAGCCAGGCACAGCCGAAAAGTGCAAAGTCCGAACCGTGTCAGCCGGGGCGACGCAAAAACCGCGTCAGCCGGGGCGGCGCGAAAACCGCGTCAGCCGGGGCGGCACGAAACCGCGTCAGCCGGGGCGGCGCGAAAACTGCGTCAGCCGGGGCGGCGCGAAAACCTCGTCAGCCGGGGCGAGCGAAAAGGGGGGGGGGGGGAACCACGTCTGCCGGGGCGAAAGAAAAAAAAAACGCGTCTGCCGGGGCGAGCCCGGGTGCGGCACCACCGGGAAGACTGTGGCAAACAGACATGGCGATCGAGTGAGTGGGCCGCCAGCCAGGCTCAGCCCAAAAAGTGCCAAGTCCGAACTGCGTCAGCCGGGGCGGCAAAAACCGCGTCAGCCGGGGCGGCGCGAAAACCGCGTCTGCCGGGGCGGCGCGAAAACTGCGTCAGCCGGGGCGAGCCCGGGTGCGGCACCACCGGGAAAACTGTGGCTAACAGACATGGCGATCGAGTGAGTGGGCCACCAGCCAGGCTCAGCCAAAAAGTGCCAAGTCCGAACTGCGTCAGCCGGGGCGGCAAAAACCGCGTCAGCCGGGGCGGCGCAAAAAAACCGCGTCTGCCGGGGCGGCACGAAACCGCGTCAGCCGGGGCGGCGCGAAAACTGCGTCAGCCGGGGCGAAAGAAAAAAAAAAACGCGTCTGCCGGGGCGAGCCCGGGTGCGGCACCACCGGGAAAACTGTGGCAAACAGACATGGCGATCGAGTGAGTGGGCCGCCAGCCAGGCACAGCCGAAAAGTGCTAAGTCCGAACTGCGTCTGCCGGGGCGGCACGAAACCGCGTCAGCCGGGGCGGCGCGAAAACCGCGTCTGCCGGGGCGGCACGAAACCGCGTCAGCCGGGGCGGCGCGAAAACTGCGTCAGCCGGGGCGAGCCCGGGTGCGGCACCACCGGGAAAACTGTGGCAAACAGACATGGCGATCGAGTGAGTGGGCCGCCAGCCAGGCACAGCCGAAAAGTGCTAAGTCCGAACTGCGTCTGCCGGGGCGGCACGAAACCGCGTCAGCCGGGGCGGCGCGAAAACCGCGTCTGCCGGGGCGGCACGAAACCGCGTCAGCCGGGGCGGCGCGAAAACTGCGTCAGCCGGGGCGAGCCCGGGTGCGGCACCACCGGGAAAACTGTGGCAAACAGACATGGCGATCGAGTGAGTGGGCCGCCAGCCAGGCACAGCCGAAAAGTGCTAAGTCCGAACTGCGTCAGCCGGGGCGGCAAAAACCGCGTCAGCCGGGGCGGCGCAAAAAACCGCGTCTGCCGGGGCGGCACGAAACCGCGTCAGCCGGGGCGGCGCGAAAACTGCGTCAGCCGGGGCGAAAGAAAAAAAAAAAACGCGTCTGCCGGGGCGAGCCCGGGTGCGGCACCACCGGGAAAACTGTGGCAAACAGACATGGCGATCGAGTGAGTGGGCCGCCAGCCAGGCACAGCCGAAAAGTGCTAAGTCCGAACTGCGTCTGCCGGGGCGGCACGAAACCGCGTCAGCCGGGGCGGCGCGAAAACCGCGTCTGCCGGGGCGGCACGAAACCGCGTCAGCCGGGGCGGCGCGAAAACTGCGTCAGCCGGGGCGAGCCCGGGTGCGGCACCACCGGGAAAACTGTGGCAAACAGACATGGCGATCGAGTGAGTGGGCCGCCAGCCAGGCACAGCCGAAAAGTGCTAAGTCCGAACTGCGTCTGCCGGGGCGGCACGAAACCGCGTCAGCCGGGGCGGCGCGAAAACCGCGTCTGCCGGGGCGGCGCGAAAACTGCGTCAGCCGGGGCGAGCCCGGGTGCGGCACCACCGGGAAAACTGTGGCAAACAGACATGGCGATCGAGTGAGTGGGCCGCCAGCCAGGCACAGCCGAAAAGTGCAAAGTCCGAACCGTGTCAGCCGGGGCGACGCAAAAACCGCGTCAGCCGGGGCGGCGCGAAAACCGCGTCAGCCGGGGCGGCACGAAACCGCGTCAGCCGGGGCGGCGCGAAAACTGCGTCAGCCGGGGCGGCGCGAAAACCTCGTCAGCCGGGGCGAGCGAAAAGGGGGGGGGGGGAACCACGTCTGCCGGGGCGAAAGAAAAAAAAAACGCGTCTGCCGGGGCGAGCCCGGGTGCGGCACCACCGGGAAGACTGTGGCAAACAGACATGGCGATCGAGTGAGTGGGCCGCCAGCCAGGCTCAGCCCAAAAAGTGCCAAGTCCGAACTGCGTCAGCCGGGGCGGCAAAAACCGCGTCAGCCGGGGCGGCGCGAAAACCGCGTCTGCCGGGGCGGCGCGAAAACTGCGTCAGCCGGGGCGAGCCCGGGTGCGGCACCACCGGGAAAACTGTGGCTAACAGACATGGCGATCGAGTGAGTGGGCCACCAGCCAGGCTCAGCCAAAAAGTGCCAAGTCCGAACTGCGTCAGCCGGGGCGGCAAAAACCGCGTCAGCCGGGGCGGCGCAAAAAAACCGCGTCTGCCGGGGCGGCACGAAACCGCGTCAGCCGGGGCGGCGCGAAAACTGCGTCAGCCGGGGCGAAAGAAAAAAAAAAACGCGTCTGCCGGGGCGAGCCCGGGTGCGGCACCACCGGGAAAACTGTGGCAAACAGACATGGCGATCGAGTGAGTGGGCCGCCAGCCAGGCACAGCCGAAAAGTGCTAAGTCCGAACTGCGTCTGCCGGGGCGGCACGAAACCGCGTCAGCCGGGGCGGCGCGAAAACCGCGTCTGCCGGGGCGGCACGAAACCGCGTCAGCCGGGGCGGCGCGAAAACTGCGTCAGCCGGGGCGAGCCCGGGTGCGGCACCACCGGGAAAACTGTGGCAAACAGACATGGCGATCGAGTGAGTGGGCCGCCAGCCAGGCACAGCCGAAAAGTGCTAAGTCCGAACTGCGTCTGCCGGGGCGGCACGAAACCGCGTCAGCCGGGGCGGCGCGAAAACCGCGTCTGCCGGGGCGGCACGAAACCGCGTCAGCCGGGGCGGCGCGAAAACTGCGTCAGCCGGGGCGAGCCCGGGTGCGGCACCACCGGGAAAACTGTGGCAAACAGACATGGCGATCGAGTGAGTGGGCCGCCAGCCAGGCACAGCCGAAAAGTGCTAAGTCCGAACTGCGTCAGCCGGGGCGGCAAAAACCGCGTCAGCCGGGGCGGCGCAAAAAACCGCGTCTGCCGGGGCGGCACGAAACCGCGTCAGCCGGGGCGGCGCGAAAACTGCGTCAGCCGGGGCGAAAGAAAAAAAAAAACGCGTCTGCCGGGGCGAGCCCGGGTGCGGCACCACCGGGAAAACTGTGGCAAACAGACATGGCGATCGAGTGAGTGGGCCGCCAGCCAGGCACAGCCGAAAAGTGCTAAGTCCGAACTGCGTCTGCCGGGGCGGCACGAAACCGCGTCAGCCGGGGCGGCGCGAAAACCGCGTCTGCCGGGGCGGCACGAAACCGCGTCAGCCGGGGCGGCGCGAAAACTGCGTCAGCCGGGGCGAGCCCGGGTGCGGCACCACCGGGAAAACTGTGGCAAACAGACATGGCGATTGAGTGAGTGGGCCGCCAGCCAGGCACAGCCGAAAAGTGCTAAGTCCGAACTGCGTCTGCCGGGGCGGCACGAAACCGCGTCAGCCGGGGCGGCGCGAAAACCGCGTCTGCCGGGGCGGCACGAAACCGCGTCAGCCGGGGCGGCGCGAAAACTGCGTCAGCCGGGGCGAGCCCGGGTGCGGCACCACCGGGAAAACTGTGGCAAACAGACATGGCGATCGAGTGAGTGGGCCGCCAGCCAGGCACAGCCGAAAAGTGCTAAGTCCGAACTGCGTCTGCCGGGGCGGCACGAAACCGCGTCAGCCGGGGCGGCGCGAAAACCGCGTCTGCCGGGGCGGCACGAAACCGCGTCAGCCGGGGCGGCGCGAAAACTGCGTCAGCCGGGGCGAGCCCGGGTGCGGCACCACCGGGAAAACTGTGGCAAACAGACATGGCGATCGAGTGAGTGGGCCGCCAGCCAGGCACAGCCGAAAAGTGCAAAGTCCGAACCGTGTCAGCCGGGGCGACGCAAAAACCGCGTCAGCCGGGGCGGCGCGAAAACCGCGTCTGCCGGGGCGGCACGAAACCGCGTCAGCCGGGGCGGCGCGAAAACTGCGTCAGCCGGGGCGAGCCCGGGTGCGGCACCACCGGGAAAACTGTGGCAAACAGACATGGCGATCGAGTGAGTGGGCCGCCAGCCAGGCACAGCCGAAAAGTGCTAAGTCCGAACTGCGTCAGCCGGGGCGGCAAAAACCGCGTCAGCCGGGGCGGCGCAAAAACCGCGTCTGCCGGGGCGAAATAAAAAAAAAAAACAAAGAAAAAAGCCCGCGCTTAATCAAAAGAAAACAAAGAAAAAAGCTTGCGCTTAATCAAAAGAAAACAAACAAAAAAAGTTCGCGCTTAAGCCTGGCGGTGGAACCACCGGGGCAAACAGACCTGGCGATCGAGTGAGTGGGCCGCCAGCCGG
>NW_027464835.1:60000-72500 GCF_043290135.1 Rhipicephalus microplus
CCGTGGAGCGCGGGATGCACGGTCCCATCGACAAGCCTCTCCCGTTTTTACCGTGGCGTCGCGGTTCACCACGGCAGGCGGGTCGGTCTCCTCCGCATAAAAAGGGGGACCCCCGCTTTTTGTTCCACGAAATCGCACAAGCTTTTTTCGCATCCACGGTTTGCCACCGCACACCAAAATGCCGATCCGGCTGCCTACTTTAGCCAACAGGTGGAGCCAGGCGCGCCGTACTTGCGCGGCACTTCCCACGTCCACCGAAGTCGGTGCCAAGGACCACTTTCGGCGCCGGAGCCGCGTACGAGCCTACTCGAGGCGGAAGAACGAAGCCAGCAAGGGCCTGGCCGCAAGTGCGTTCAATTGTCGGGACGTCCAAGTCCCTCGTTCTTCCGTGCTTCCTCTTTCGGCAAGTCGTTGCGGCACCTTCCCAAAGCGCGCAGACCCGCTAATCGCGACGAGCGCGACGTGGCCGTGCCGCCTTTCCCTCGGCAGCAAGCAAAACGCCTGGCAACGTCGACGCTCCCCTAACCGCGATCTCGCACCGTGTTTCGTGTGGCGAATTCAAAAGCCGGCCGGCGCTGCTGCAACCATTACGGTCGGTACGCATACGCCGCGGAGGGCGGGACGGTCATCGGAGCGTGCGGTTCCTCCATCGAGTACTGCGCACCTCGGCCGTCGCATCGCCGTGCCATGACCGGCCGCGCGTCAACGCGAACCGGTGCCAGCGAGATCCCTCGCCTGCAAGAACCGACCGGCAGCCTCCGTCACCCGAGGACGCGGAGGCGCTTGCCGCGGACGGCGGGACGGTATGCACTGGTGCACAGCGGACCCGTCACATCGCCAGTTCCTTGACCGACCGCCGACGCTTGTGCCGTTCCTCTCGTACTTGGCAGTCGCCGCGCGATTGTCGGGTCTCGTTCTTGCACGCTCGAACGGTCGGGAGGGCACTCGGCTGGCGTTTCGGGAACGCGCAGCCTCGCCTTCTACCGACGTAACCACGACTCGCCGTTCGCGCTCCGCCGCTCCTGTTTACAGTACTAGGCGGTCCCGCAGCGGTCGGGTCGCGCATTTCGAGCGCTTCGAGCCACGGTGCAGTGGCGGGTCGAAAGCCGACCTATGAGTGCGTTGCGCCGTTTGTACCCGCGTCCGCCACCTGGCCGACCGTCCAAGGTCGCGGTGTTGGCGTCCGCTGGGCGCAACAATTTGTCACGGGGTGCCGCTCCACATTCAGGCAGCCCCGTGGGGAAAAGCCGACCCCGCGTCCAAACGGGGTCAGCGGCAGAAAGTGTCGGGCGCAGACGCAGCTGAGGCGCTCACCCTTCACAATCCGTTAATGATCCTTCCGCAGGTTCACCTACGGAAACCTTGTTACGACTTTTACTTCCTCTAAATGATCAAGTTTGGTCATCTTTCCAACAGACCGGCGCAACCGAAAGGCCGCGCCGGACATCGGTCCGAAGACCTCACTAAATCATTCAATCGGTAGTAGCGACGGGCGGTGTGTACAAAGGGCAGGGACGTAATCAACGCGAGCTTATGACTCGCGCTTACTGGGAATTCCTCGTTCAAGGGGAACAATTGCAAGCCCCTATCCCAATCACGAAAGAAGTTCCACGGGTTACCCAGTCTTTTCAGACAGGGATAAAGACACGCTGCTTCCTTCAGTGTAGCGCGCGTGCGGCCCCGGACATCTAAGGGCATCACAGACCTGTTATTGCTCTGTTTCGTGCGGCTAGGAGCCGCTTGTCCCTCTAAGAAGGTTGTAAGGTGCTGGGAACCCCGCACCTATTTAATAGGCTAGAGTCTCGTTCGTTATCGGAATTAACCAGACAAATCGCTCCACCAACTAAGAACGGCCATGCACCACCATCCACCGAATCAAGAAAGAGCTCTCAATCTGTCAATCCTCCCAGTGTCCGGGCCGGGTAAGTTTTCCCGTGTTGAGTCAAATTAAGCCGCAGGCTCCACTCCTGGTGGTGCCCTTCCGTCAATTCCTTTAAGTTTCAGCTTTGCAACCATACTTCCCCCGGAACCCAAATACTTTGGTTTCCCGGAAGCTGCCCGCCGAGTCATTTGAGTAACTCAGGCGGATCGCTGGTTGGCATCGTTTATGGTCAGAACTAGGGCGGTATCTGATCGCCTTCGAACCTCTGACTTTCGTTCTTGATCAATGAAAACATTCTTGGCAAATGCTTTCGCAGTAGTTCGTCTTGCGACGGTCCAAGAATTTCACCTCTAGCGCCGCAATACGAATGCCCCCGTCCGTCCCTCTTAATCATTACCTCGTATTCCAAAAACCAACAGAACAGAAACGAGGTCTTGTTCTATTATTCCATGCAAGTTTATTCAGGCGACTCGCCTGCGTTGAGCACTCTAATTTTTTCAAAGTAAAAGCACCGGCCATCTCGAGGCACACAATGAAGTGCACCAAGAAAGAACCGGCATGATGTTCAGTCCGAGCCGTCGCATCGGGTAGATGCACTACTCGTCTGGAACTGAGATCCAACTACGAGCTTTTTAACCGCAGCAGCTTTAGTATACGCTATTGGAGCTGGAATTACCGCGGCTGCTGGCACCAGACTTGCCCTCCAATTGATCCTCGTTAAAGGATTTAGAGTGTACTCATTTCAATTACGGGGCCTCAAAAGAGTCCCGTATTGTTATTTTTCGTCACTACCTCCCCGTGCCGGGAGTGGGTAATTTGCGCGCCTGCTGCCTTCCTTGGATGTGGTAGCCGTTTCTCAGGCTCCCTCTCCGGAATCGAACCCTGATTCTCCGTTACCCGTAACAACCATGGTAAGCAAGTAACCTACCATCGAAAGTTGATAAGGCAGACACTTGAAAGAAACGTCGCCGGCTCGTGGCCATGCGATCAGCACAAAGTTATCCAGAGTCACCACACAATACGGGCCGAAACCCGATCGATCTTGGTCTAATAAAAGCACCCGTTACCCAAAGGGCTCCAGGCTCACTGCATGTATTAGCTCTAGAATTGCCACAGTTATCCAAGTAGGAAGAAACGATCTAAGGAACCATAACTGATTTAATGAGCCATTCGCGGTTTCGCCTTATTTCGGCATGTACTTAGACATGCATGGCTTAATCTTTGAGACAAGCATATGATTACTGGCAGGATCAACCAGGTAATCGTTCGACTGCGCGTCCGTCCTCGCCTTCGGCGGGCCGGACGCAGTCTGTGTGCGGCGGAGGCCACCTTCAGGCGCCCCAACACGCTTATTTTGCACTCCGAGATGACGGCGTTCGAGCTCGCTACGGCACAACCTTCCCGAAAGACGAGTGGGAGCCGTGCGGCAAGAAGCACGTTCATGCTCGCTCTTTTTCGTTGCATCGACTCGGTCGCGCCGTGCGGGTTGCCCAAGCCCGCTGCACTGTCGGTGGACCGGCCGGAACTAGCAACGGAGCCGAGACTGCAAAGCCGCCAGACGACGGGTCACGCCCGCGTCTTCGGCGCTTTCGCATCTGAATCGCCCGAGGACGACACGGAACACACCTCGATATCGTGGTAAAACGGCACCGTCCGACAACCAGCCCCTAACGCATCAAGCGGATGAGGCTGCAGACGACTGCCGTGGATTCCCCTGGAGCAGACCCGAGGACACGCTTGACGAGGCCGAAGCCCGCCGCATATCAGACACCCGGTCGCTTTCGCGTACGCCGCTCACGAGAACCCCCACATAATAGCAGCGATAAGTACCCAGACCTCCTTGGGCACTAATACGAGCGTACTCGAGAAAATTTCACCGCGGGTGTGCCCCGAAACGTGTGGCACGTTGAGCGTGCCACAAGTCTACGTCGCTCTCAAACCCGCCGAGGTCGTAGAATTTGCGACCCTACTCACGAAATTCCCACCGAGGATACGGCCGCAAACGTACCGCACCTTGGGTAGGCCACGAGTTTGTGCAACACTACGCTGACGGCACAGCACCGAGGTCGTGCGCGCACGCACGGGAAAATTCCGCCGCGGTTTCTGCCGAAAACGTGAGGCACCACGACTCTCCGCAAGTTCGCGTCGACTGCGAAAGACCGAAGTCGTGAACGACGTGTCCGCTACTCGCCGCCGACACGCTGGACACCAAACGTACAACGACTCGACGGCGTCGTAGAGGCCCACGACGCGGTTTTCCTTAACGACGTCTCGGCGTGGCACCGACAGGTTAGAACGGCCGACCAACGTTCCCTGTCCGCCGTTCGGCTCAGTCGAAGGGCTCGGCGACTTCGGCAACGCTGCGAAGCCGCACGGTGACGCACGCCATGTCCCCATTTTTTTTTTTTTTTCTTTCTGCGTCTGCCGGGGTGCCCCTATAATAGCAGCGATAAGCACCCAGACCGCCGTGGGTCGCTCGCCCCGGCTGACGTGGTTTTTCGTACTCCTGCGGCGGTCGCCGTCAAGCACGTCCAAATACGCTACTTTCGTGGGCGCATTCACGCTCTTTCGCTTCGCCGGAGTGCCAGCACTCACTCTGCCAAAAACGGCGAACATCCGAGCGGCGGTTCCCACTTTTGCGTCGGCGTCGCAAACCCCGCCCCGGCAGACGAGGTTTGCCGTACTCGTGCGACGGTGGCCGGCGGGCACGTCGAAAGACGCCGATATCGTGCGCGAATTGGCGCACCTTGGCTTCACCGGAGTGCCGCCACTGACTCCTCCAAAAACGGCGAAGATCCGAGCGGCGCTTCCCACTTTCGCATCGGCGTCCCGAACTCCGCCCCGGCTGACGCGGTTTACCGTACTCGTGCGACGGTCGCCGGCGAGCACGTGGAAAGACGCCGATATCGTGCCCGAATCGGCTCCGTTCGGCTTCGCCGGAGTGCCAGCACTGGCTCGGCGAAAGACGACGAACATCCGAGCGACGGTTCTCACTATTGCGTACGCGTCGCAAACCCCGCCCCGGCAGACGCACTTTGCCGTACTCGTGCGACGGTCGCCGGCGAGCACGTAGAAAGACGCCGATATCGTGCCGGAATCGGCCCCGTTTGGCTTCGCCGGAGTGCCAGCACTCACTCGGCCACAAACGGCGAACATCCGAGCGGCGGTTCCCACTTAGCCGTCGGCGTCCCGAACTCCGCCCCGGCAGACGCGGTTGCCGAGCTCGTGCGACTAGCGACCGCGAAGCCGTCTCGCGACGCCGCTTTCGTGCGCGGCTCCCACTGCGACCTGGGTCACCCGAGGTCGACGAGCAAGAAAGAATGTCGAAAAAAAATTTTTTTTTTTTTTGCGTCTGCCGGGGTGCCCCTATAATAGCAGCGATAAGCACCCAGACCGCCATGGGTCGCTCGCCCCGGCTGACGTGGTTTTTCGTTTTCCTGCGGTGGTCGTCGTCAAGCACGTCCAAACACGCCACTTTCGTGGGCGCATTCGCGCTCTTTCGCTTCGCCGGAGTGCCAGCACTCACTCTGCCAAAAACGGCGAACATCCTAGTGGCGGTTCCCACTTTTGCGTCGGCGTCGCCAACCCCGCCCCGGCATACGCGGTTTGCCGTACTCGTGCGGCGGTGGCCGGCGGGCACGTCGAAAGACACCGATATCGTGCGCGAGTCGATGCTTCTTGGTCTCGCAGGAGGGCCGCCACTCACTCCTGCAAAAACGGCGAAGATCCGAGCGGCGCTTCCCACTTTTTCGTCGGCATCGCAAACCTCGCCCCGGCAGACGCGCTTTGCCGTACTCGTGCGACGGTCGCCGGCGAGCACGTCGAAATACGCCGATATCGTGCCCGAATCGGCCCCGTTTCGCTTCGCCGGAGTGCCAGCACTCACTCGGCCAAAAACGGCGAACATCCGAGCAGCGGTACCCACTTAGCCGTCGGCATCCCGAACTCCGCGCCGGCTGACGCGGTTGCCGAGCTCGTGCGACTAGCGACCGCGAACGCGTCTCGCGACGCCGCTTTCGTGCGCGGCTCCCATTGCGACCTGGGTTACCCGAGCTCGACCAGCAAAAAAGAAGGTCGAAAAAAAATTTTTTTTTTCTGCGTCTGCCGGGGTGCCCCTATAATAGCAGCGATAAGCACCCAGACCGCCGTGGGTCGCTCGCCCCGGCTGACGTGGTTTTTCGTACTCCTGCAGCGGTCGCCGTCAAGCACGTCCAAATACGCCACTTTCGTGGGCGCTTTCGCGCTCTTTCGCGTCGCCGGTGTGCCAGCACTCACTCTGCCAAAAACGGCGAACATCCTAGTGGCGGTTCCCACTTTTGCGTCGGCGTCGCCAACCCCGCCCCGGCATACGCGGTTTGCCGTACTCGTGCGGCGGTGGCCGGCGGGCACGTCGAAAGACACCGATATCGTGCGCGAGTCGATGCTTCTTGGTCTCGCAGGAGGGCCGCCACTCACTCCTGCAAAAACGGCGAAGATCCGAGCGGCGCTTCCCACTTTTTCGTCGGCATCGCAAACCTCGCCCCGGCAGACGCGCTTTGCCGTACTCGTGCGACGGTCGCCGGCGAGCACGTCGAAATACGCCGATATCGTGCCCGAATCGGCCCCGTTTCGCTTCGCCGGAGTGCCAGCACTCACTCGGCCAAAAACGGCGAACATCCGAGCAGCGGTACCCACTTAGCCGTCGGCATCCCGAACTCCGCGCCGGCTGACGCGGTTGCCGAGCTCGTGCGACTAGCGACCGCGAACGCGTCTCGCGACGCCGCTTTCGTGCGCGGCTCCCATTGCGACCTGGGTTACCCGAGCTCGACCAGCAAAAAAGAAGGTCGAAAAAAAATTTTTTTTTTCTGCGTCTGCCGGGGTGCCCCTATAATAGCAGCGATAAGCACCCAGACCGCCGTGGGTCGCTCGCCCCGGCTGACGTGGTTTTTCGTACTCCTGCAGCGGTCGCCGTCAAGCACGTCCAAATACGCCACTTTCGTGGGCGCTTTCGCGCTCTTTCGCGTCGCCGGTGTGCCAGCACTCACTCTGCCAAAAACGGCCAACATCCGAGCGGCGGTTCCCACTTTTGCGTCGGCGTCGTAAACCCCGCCCCGGCAGACGCGGTTTGCCCTACTCGTTCGACGGTCGCCGGCGAGCGCGTCGAAAGACGCCGATATCGTGCGCTAATTGGCGCTCCTTGGCTTCTCCGGAGTGCCGCCACTCACTCCTCCAAAAACGGCGAAGATCCGAGCGGCGTTCTCCACTTTCGCATCGGCGTCCCGAACTCCGCCCGGGCTGACGCGGTTTACCGTACTCGTGCGACGGTCGCCGCCGGGCACGTCGAAAGACGCCGATATCGTGCCGTAATCGGCCCCGTTTGGCTTCGCCCGAGTGCCAGCACTCACTCGGCCAAAAACGGCGAACATCCGAGCAGCGTTTCCCACTTTCGCATCGGCGTCCCGAAGCCCGCCCCGGCAGACGCGGTTTGCCCTACTCGAGCGACGGTCGCCGGCGATCACGTCGAAAGGCGCCGAATTCGTGCACGAATCGATGCTTCTTGGTCTCGCAGGAGGGCCGCCACTCACTCCTGCAAAAACGGCGAAGATCCGAGTTGCGCTTCCCACTTTTTCGTCGGCGTCCCGAACTACGCCCCGGCTGACGCGGTTTACCGTACTCGTGCGACGGTCGCCGGCGGGCACTTCAAAATACGCCGATTTCGTGGGCGCATTCACGCTGTTTCGCTTCCCCGGAGTGCCAACACTCACTCTGCCGAAAGCGGCGATCATCCGAGCGGCGGTTCCCACTTTTGCGTCGGCTTCGCAAACGGCGCCCCGGCAGACGCGCTCGTGCGACGTACTCGTGCGACGGTCGCCGGCGAGCACGTCGAAAGACGCCGATATCGTGCTCGAATCGACCCCGTTTCGCTTCGCCGGAGTGCTGCCAGTCACGGCGCAGAGAACGGCGAACAAGTGTTTTTTTTTTTTTCCTAGAATTTGTGTTATAGAAGGCACATTTGATATCGGACGATAATTTTCAACTTTATCACGCGCACCGATTTTCGTGTAGAGGTTTGCAAGTTTATGGGAATTTCTCCACTTGGAATAATGCGATTTAGTAGTACTACGAGAACTTCATGGATGTACTCAAGGGTACGGGGCAAGTCAGTTACGTCAACACCTGCAGATTTTTTACACTTCAAACTGAAAATTGTTGGTTGTGAGTCCTCGTGTGATATTAAAGGCCGATTCGCTAACACATAGAACAAAGAAAGAAAGGAAGAAAAAACGCCCGCGCTCGCTCAAGAAACCTGGGTTCGCAACAAGTGGCAACAACAAGCAACCGAGCGAGTGCGCCAAAACCCGTGGCGGCCGAACAAACGCGAAGTCCCAACCGCGTCAGCCGGGGTGGCACGGGACAGGAAAAATCACTTCAGCCGGGGCGGCGGGGCACCGAATAAACCTCGTCACCTCGTCGCAGGATAAAAGAGGAAACAAAAAGTCTAAACAGCGTCTGCTGGAGCGAATGCGTAATAAAACAACAACAACAACAAAAAAAAAACACCCGCGCTCAAGAAGTCTGCAATCCTCACAAAAGGCGACTGTGACCGAGCAGCGTCAGCCGGGGCCGTGCGGAAACGGAAAAACCGCGACTACCGGGGCGTCGAGGCACCGAAAAATCCACTTCAGCCGCGGCGAAAAAAAAAACAAAAAGAAAGACGGAGGGGGGGGGGGGGAACCACGTCTGCCGGGGCGAAGGAAAAAAAAAAACGCGTCTGCCGGGGCGAGCCCGGGTGCGGCACCACCGGGAAAACTGTGGCAAACAGACATGGCGATCGAGTGAGTGGGCCGCCAGCCAGGCTCAGCCAAAAAGTGCAAAGTCCGAACTGCGTCAGCCGGGGCGGCAAAAACCGCGTCAGCCGGGGCGGCGCAAAAAACCGCGTCTGCCGGGGCGGCACGAAACCGCGTCAGCCGGGGCGGGGCGAAAACTGCGTCAGCCGGGGCGAAAAGAAAAAAAAAAAACGCGTCTGCCGGGGCAAGCCCGGGTGCGGCACCACCGGGAAAACTGTGGCAAACAGACATGGCGATCGAGTGAGTGGGCCGCCAGCCAGGCACAGCCGAAAAGTGCAAAGTCCGAACCGTGTCAGCCGGGGCGACGCAAAAACCGCGTCAGCCGGGGCGGCGCGAAAACCGCGTCAGCCGGGGCGGCACGAAACCGCGTCAGCCGGGGCGGCGCGAAAACTGCGTCAGCCGGGGCGGCGCGAAAACCTCGTCAGCCGGGGCGAGCGAAAAGGGGGGGGGGGGAACCACGTCTGCCGGGGCGAAAGAAAAAAAAACGCGTCTGCCGGGGCGAGCCCGGGTGCGGCACCACCGGGAAGACTGTGGCAAACAGACATGGCGATCGAGTGAGTGGGCCGCCAGCCAGGCTCAGCCCAAAAAGTGCCAAGTCCGAACTGCGTCAGCCGGGGCGGCAAAAACCGCGTCAGCCGGGGCGGCGCGAAAACCGCGTCTGCCGGGGCGGCGCGAAAACTGCGTCTGCCGGGGCGAGCCCGGGTGCGGCACCACCGGGAAAACTGTGGCAAACAGACATGGCGATCGAGTGAGTGGGCCGCCAGCCAGGCACAGCCGAAAAGTGCTAAGTCCGAACTGCGTCTGCCGGGGCGGCACGAAACCGCGTCAGCCGGGGCGGCGCGAAAACCGCGTCTGCCGGGGCGGCACGAAACCGCGTCAGCCGGGGCGGCGCGAAAACTGCGTCAGCCGGGGCGAGCCCGGGTGCGGCACCACCGGGAAAACTGTGGCAAACAGACATGGCGATCGAGTGAGTGGGCCGCCAGCCAGGCACAGCCGAAAAGTGCTAAGTCCGAACTGCGTCTGCCGGGGCGGCACGAAACCGCGTCAGCCGGGGCGGCGCGAAAACCGCGTCTGCCGGGGCGGCACGAAACCGCGTCAGCCGGGGCGGCGCGAAAACTGCGTCAGCCGGGGCGAGCCCGGGTGCGGCACCACCGGGAAAACTGTGGCAAACAGACATGGCGATCGAGTGAGTGGGCCGCCAGCCAGGCACAGCCGAAAAGTGCTAAGTCCGAACTGCGTCAGCCGGGGCGGCAAAAACCGCGTCAGCCGGGGCGGCGCAAAAAACCGCGTCTGCCGGGGCGGCACGAAACCGCGTCAGCCGGGGCGGCGCGAAAACTGCGTCAGCCGGGGCGAAAGAAAAAAAAAAAAACGCGTCTGCCGGGGCGAGCCCGGGTGCGGCACCACCGGGAAAACTGTGGCAAACAGACATGGCGATCGAGTGAGTGGGCCGCCAGCCAGGCACAGCCGAAAAGTGCTAAGTCCGAACTGCGTCTGCCGGGGCGGCACGAAACCGCGTCAGCCGGGGCGGCGCGAAAACCGCGTCTGCCGGGGCGGCACGAAACCGCGTCAGCCGGGGCGGCGCGAAAACTGCGTCAGCCGGGGCGAGCCCGGGTGCGGCACCACCGGGAAAACTGTGGCAAACAGACATGGCGATCGAGTGAGTGGGCCGCCAGCCAGGCACAGCCGAAAAGTGCTAAGTCCGAACTGCGTCTGCCGGGGCGGCACGAAACCGCGTCAGCCGGGGCGGCGCGAAAACCGCGTCTGCCGGGGCGGCACGAAACCGCGTCAGCCGGGGCGGCGCGAAAACTGCGTCAGCCGGGGCGAGCCCGGGTGCGGCACCACCGGGAAAACTGTGGCAAACAGACATGGCGATCGAGTGAGTGGGCCGCCAGCCAGGCACAGCCGAAAAGTGCAAAGTCCGAACCGTGTCAGCCGGGGCGACGCAAAAACCGCGTCAGCCGGGGCGGCGCGAAAACCGCGTCAGCCGGGGCGGCACGAAACCGCGTCAGCCGGGGCGGCGCGAAAACTGCGTCAGCCGGGGCGGCGCGAAAACCTCGTCAGCCGGGG
This sequence comes from Rhipicephalus microplus, assembly GCF_043290135.1. Classification (NCBI taxonomy): domain Eukaryota; kingdom Metazoa; phylum Arthropoda; class Arachnida; order Ixodida; family Ixodidae; genus Rhipicephalus; species Rhipicephalus microplus. The sequence continues at coordinate 70,777 of NW_027464835.1, forward strand.
CGAGCGAAAAGGGGGGGGGGGGGGGAACCACGTTGCCGGGGCGAAAGAAAAAAAAAACGCGTCTGCCGGGGCGAGCCCGGGTGCGGCACCACCGGGAAGACTGTGGCAAACAGACATGGCGATCGAGTGAGTGGGCCGCCAGCCAGGCTCAGCCCAAAAAGTGCCAAGTCCGAACTGCGTCAGCCGGGGCGGCAAAAACCGCGTCAGCCGGGGCGGCGCGAAAACCGCGTCTGCCGGGGCGGCGCGAAAACTGCGTCAGCCGGGGCGAGCCCGGGTGCGGCACCACCGGGAAAACTGTGGCTAACAGACATGGCGATCGAGTGAGTGGGCCACCAGCCAGGCTCAGCCAAAAAGTGCCAAGTCCGAACTGCGTCAGCCGGGGCGGCAAAAACCGCGTCAGCCGGGGCGGTGCAAAAAAACCGCGTCTGCCGGGGCGGCACGAAACCGCGTCAGCCGGGGCGGCGCGAAAACTGCGTCAGCCGGGGCGAAAGAAAAAAAAAACGCGTCTGCCGGGGCGAGCCCGGGTGCGGCACCACCGGGAAAACTGTGGCAAACAGACATGGCGATCGAGTGAGTGGGCCGCCAGCCAGGCACAGCCGAAAAGTGCTAAGTCCGAACTGCGTCTGCCGGGGCGGCACGAAACCGCGTCAGCCGGGGCGGCGCGAAAACCGCGTCTGCCGGGGCGGCACGAAACCGCGTCAGCCGGGGCGGCGCGAAAACTGCGTCAGCCGGGGCGAGCCCGGGTGCGGCACCACCGGGAAAACTGTGGCAAACAGACATGGCGATCGAGTGAGTGGGCCGCCAGCCAGGCACAGCCGAAAAGTGCTAAGTCCGAACTGCGTCTGCCGGGGCGGCACGAAACCGCGTCAGCCGGGGCGGCGCGAAAACCGCGTCTGCCGGGGCGGCACGAAACCGCGTCAGCCGGGGCGGCGCGAAAACTGCGTCAGCCGGGGCGAGCCCGGGTGCGGCACCACCGGGAAAACTGTGGCAAACAGACATGGCGATCGAGTGAGTGGGCCGCCAGCCAGGCACAGCCGAAAAGTGCTAAGTCCGAACTGCGTCAGCCGGGGCGGCAAAAACCGCGTCAGCCGGGGCGGCGCAAAAAACCGCGTCTGCCGGGGCGGCACGAAACCGCGTCAGCCGGGGCGGCGCGAAAACTGCGTCAGCCGGGGCGAAAGAAAAAAAAAAACGCGTCTGCCGGGGCGAGCCCGGGTGCGGCACCACCGGGAAAACTGTGGCAAACAGACATGGCGATCGAGTGAGTGGGCCGCCAGCCAGGCACAGCCGAAAAGTGCTAAGTCCGAACTGCGTCTGCCGGGGCGGCACGAAACCGCGTCAGCCGGGGCGGCGCGAAAACCGCGTCTGCCGGGGCGGCACGAAACCGCGTCAGCCGGGGCGGCGCGAAAACTGCGTCAGCCGGGGCGAGCCCGGGTGCGGCACCACCGGGAAAACTGTGGCAAACAGACATGGCGATTGAGTGAGTGGGCCGCCAGCCAGGCACAGCCGAAAAGTGCTAAGTCCGAACTGCGTCTGCCGGGGCGGCACGAAACCGCGTCAGCCGGGGCGGCGCGAAAACCGCGTCTGCCGGGGCGGCACGAAACCGCGTCAGCCGGGGCGGCGCGAAAACTGCGTCAGCCGGGGCGAGCCCGGGTGCGGCACCACCGGGAAAACTGTGGCAAACAGACATGGCGATCGAGTGAGTGGGCCGCCAGCCAGGCACAGCC
>NW_027464835.1:80000-95000 GCF_043290135.1 Rhipicephalus microplus
AGCGCAACGCAAGGCTGCGATCTCGCGCACTTTGCGCACGGCTGGAGAAGCTTTGCTGGCCGGCTTTCGCTCCTCGTGTTTACCGTGCGTTAAAGTTGCGCGTCCGTGGCTCTCGCAGCTCTTGCGCGCCCGGTCGCAGAGAGGAGTACGCAACCTCGACCGCACTTTCCCTGCAGGCTTCCTTCCGACTCGAAGTCCTGCGGCGGTCTCAACGAGGTGCCACATCCTCAATGCAGTCGGTCGCCCCCGTTTCGGTTGGGCTCTGGCACGACGGTCGCCACCGTCTCGCCCTTGAGTGGCCGCTGTTGGCGCTCGCTGTGAGGTGTTCAGCGTGCTGTCCGTGTTGCCGACGCGGTCAAAACGAGTCGACGGCTCACGTTCCCTTGTGCGCCGAAGGCTCTCTTGATATGTGATCCGACCCTCAGACAGACGAAGCCAAGGGAAGACCCAAGGCCGCAATGTGCGTTCAAAGAATCAGTGCTCAGTGTGTCCTGCAATTCACACCAAGTCTCGCAGCTGGCTGCGTTCTTCATCGACCCGAGAACCGAGTGATCCACCGCTTAGAGTCGTGAAAAAGTGTTTGTTCAATTCCGTGCAGTCAAAACCAAACGTTTCTGGCACTCGGCCAAACAGTGGCCAAGAAGGGCGCTTTTCAGCGCACGCTTGGACTCCAAAACTCTGCCGCGCCTTTTTCGGCTGCCGCAAATCGAGCAAACGGTGTGTTTCGGACGGCGTTTCGCTTTCGCTACTTGCGAGTGCTTTCGTGGTCCACCCCTCTATAAATACTCGGGAGGCGTCGAAGCCGGTTCTCCAAGCCGGACCCGTAGGTATCGTTGTGTGCTCGCTCTCATTGGCCCGCCTAACCAGAAAATGCCTGCGGTACACCCATTTGGATAAGAGTGCACGCAGATGCGGGCCTCGACGGCTACACATTTCCTCGGGCGGCCGCCTCCCGGCCTCCGTGGAGCGCGGGATGCACGGTCCCATCGACAAGCCTCTCCCGTTTTTACCGTGGCGTCGCGGTTCACCACGGCAGGCGGGTCGGTCTCCTCCGCATAAAAAGGGGGACCCCCGCTTTTTGTTCCACGAAATCGCACAAGCTTTTTTCGCATCCACGGTTTGCCACCGCACACCAAAATGCCGATCCGGCTGCCTACTTTAGCCAACAGGTGGAGCCAGGCGCGCCGTACTTGCGCGGCACTTCCCACGTCCACCGAAGTCGGTGCCAAGGACCACTTTCGGCGCCGGAGCCGCGTACGAGCCTACTCGAGGCGGAAGAACGAAGCCAGCAAGGGCCTGGCCGCAAGTGCGTTCAATTGTCGGGACGTCCAAGTCCCTCGTTCTTCCGTGCTTCCTCTTTCGGCAAGTCGTTGCGGCACCTTCCCAAAGCGCGCAGACCCGCTAATCGCGACGAGCGCGACGTGGCCGTGCCGCCTTTCCCTCGGCAGCAAGCAAAACGCCTGGCAACGTCGACGCTCCCCTAACCGCGATCTCGCACCGTGTTTCGTGTGGCGAATTCAAAAGCCGGCCGGCGCTGCTGCAACCATTACGGTCGGTACGCATACGCCGCGGAGGGCGGGACGGTCATCGGAGCGTGCGGTTCCTCCATCGAGTACTGCGCACCTCGGCCGTCGCATCGCCGTGCCATGACCGGCCGCGCGTCAACGCGAACCGGTGCCAGCGAGATCCCTCGCCTGCAAGAACCGACCGGCAGCCTCCGTCACCCGAGGACGCGGAGGCGCTTGCCGCGGACGGCGGGACGGTATGCACTGGTGCACAGCGGACCCGTCACATCGCCAGTTCCTTGACCGACCGCCGACGCTTGTGCCGTTCCTCTCGTACTTGGCAGTCGCCGCGCGATTGTCGGGTCTCGTTCTTGCACGCTCGAACGGTCGGGAGGGCACTCGGCTGGCGTTTCGGGAACGCGCAGCCTCGCCTTCTACCGACGTAACCACGACTCGCCGTTCGCGCTCCGCCGCTCCTGTTTACAGTACTAGGCGGTCCCGCAGCGGTCGGGTCGCGCATTTCGAGCGCTTCGAGCCACGGTGCAGTGGCGGGTCGAAAGCCGACCTATGAGTGCGTTGCGCCGTTTGTACCCGCGTCCGCCACCTGGCCGACCGTCCAAGGTCGCGGTGTTGGCGTCCGCTGGGCGCAACAATTTGTCACGGGGTGCCGCTCCACATTCAGGCAGCCCCGTGGGGAAAAGCCGACCCCGCGTCCAAACGGGGTCAGCGGCAGAAAGTGTCGGGCGCAGACGCAGCTGAGGCGCTCACCCTTCACAATCCGTTAATGATCCTTCCGCAGGTTCACCTACGGAAACCTTGTTACGACTTTTACTTCCTCTAAATGATCAAGTTTGGTCATCTTTCCAACAGACCGGCGCAACCGAAAGGCCGCGCCGGACATCGGTCCGAAGACCTCACTAAATCATTCAATCGGTAGTAGCGACGGGCGGTGTGTACAAAGGGCAGGGACGTAATCAACGCGAGCTTATGACTCGCGCTTACTGGGAATTCCTCGTTCAAGGGGAACAATTGCAAGCCCCTATCCCAATCACGAAAGAAGTTCCACGGGTTACCCAGTCTTTTCAGACAGGGATAAAGACACGCTGCTTCCTTCAGTGTAGCGCGCGTGCGGCCCCGGACATCTAAGGGCATCACAGACCTGTTATTGCTCTGTTTCGTGCGGCTAGGAGCCGCTTGTCCCTCTAAGAAGGTTGTAAGGTGCTGGGAACCCCGCACCTATTTAATAGGCTAGAGTCTCGTTCGTTATCGGAATTAACCAGACAAATCGCTCCACCAACTAAGAACGGCCATGCACCACCATCCACCGAATCAAGAAAGAGCTCTCAATCTGTCAATCCTCCCAGTGTCCGGGCCGGGTAAGTTTTCCCGTGTTGAGTCAAATTAAGCCGCAGGCTCCACTCCTGGTGGTGCCCTTCCGTCAATTCCTTTAAGTTTCAGCTTTGCAACCATACTTCCCCCGGAACCCAAATACTTTGGTTTCCCGGAAGCTGCCCGCCGAGTCATTTGAGTAACTCAGGCGGATCGCTGGTTGGCATCGTTTATGGTCAGAACTAGGGCGGTATCTGATCGCCTTCGAACCTCTGACTTTCGTTCTTGATCAATGAAAACATTCTTGGCAAATGCTTTCGCAGTAGTTCGTCTTGCGACGGTCCAAGAATTTCACCTCTAGCGCCGCAATACGAATGCCCCCGTCCGTCCCTCTTAATCATTACCTCGTATTCCAAAAACCAACAGAACAGAAACGAGGTCTTGTTCTATTATTCCATGCAAGTTTATTCAGGCGACTCGCCTGCGTTGAGCACTCTAATTTTTTCAAAGTAAAAGCACCGGCCATCTCGAGGCACACAATGAAGTGCACCAAGAAAGAACCGGCATGATGTTCAGTCCGAGCCGTCGCATCGGGTAGATGCACTACTCGTCTGGAACTGAGATCCAACTACGAGCTTTTTAACCGCAGCAGCTTTAGTATACGCTATTGGAGCTGGAATTACCGCGGCTGCTGGCACCAGACTTGCCCTCCAATTGATCCTCGTTAAAGGATTTAGAGTGTACTCATTTCAATTACGGGGCCTCAAAAGAGTCCCGTATTGTTATTTTTCGTCACTACCTCCCCGTGCCGGGAGTGGGTAATTTGCGCGCCTGCTGCCTTCCTTGGATGTGGTAGCCGTTTTTCAGGCTCCCTCTCCGGAATCGAACCCTGATTCTCCGTTACCCGTAACAACCATGGTAAGCAAGTAACCTACCATCGAAAGTTGATAAGGCAGACACTTGAAAGAAACGTCGCCGGCTCGTGGCCATGCGATCAGCACAAAGTTATCCAGAGTCACCACACAATACGGGCCGAAACCCGATCGATCTTGGTCTAATAAAAGCACCCGTTACCCAAAGGGCTCCAGGCTCACTGCATGTATTAGCTCTAGAATTGCCACAGTTATCCAAGTAGGAAGAAACGATCTAAGGAACCATAACTGATTTAATGAGCCATTCGCGGTTTCGCCTTATTTCGGCATGTACTTAGACATGCATGGCTTAATCTTTGAGACAAGCATATGATTACTGGCAGGATCAACCAGGTAATCGTTCGACTGCGCGTCCGTCCTCGCCTTCGGCGGGCCGGACGCAGTCTGTGTGCGGCGGAGGCCACCTTCAGGCGCCCCAACACGCTTATTTTGCACTCCGAGATGACGGCGTTCGAGCTCGCTACGGCACAACCTTCCCGAAAGACGAGTGGGAGCCGTGCGGCAAGAAGCACGTTCATGCTCGCTCTTTTTCGTTGCATCGACTCGGTCGCGCCGTGCGGGTTGCCCAAGCCCGCTGCACTGTCGGTGGACCGGCCGGAACTAGCAACGGAGCCGAGACTGCAAAGCCGCCAGACGACGGGTCACGCCCGCGTCTTCGGCGCTTTCGCATCTGAATCGCCCGAGGACGACACGGAACACACCTCGATATCGTGGTAAAACGGCACCGTCCGACAACCAGCCCCTAACGCATCAAGCGGATGAGGCTGCAGACGACTGCCGTGGATTCCCCTGGAGCAGACCCGAGGACACGCTTGACGAGGCCGAAGCCCGCCGCATATCAGACACCCGGTCGCTTTCGCGTACGCCGCTCACGAGAACCCCCACATAATAGCAGCGATAAGTACCCAGACCTCCTTGGGCACTAATACGAGCGTACTCGAGAAAATTTCACCGCGGGTGTGCCCCGAAACGTGTGGCACGTTGAGCGTGCCACAAGTCTACGTCGCTCTCAAACCCGCCGAGGTCGTAGAATTTGCGACCCTACTCACGAAATTCCCACCGAGGATACGGCCGCAAACGTACCGCACCTTGGGTAGGCCACGAGTTTGTGCAACACTACGCTGACGGCACAGCACCGAGGTCGTGCGCGCACGCACGGGAAAATTCCGCCGCGGTTTCTGCCGAAAACGTGAGGCACCACGACTCTCCGCAAGTTCGCGTCGACTGCGAAAGACCGAAGTCGTGAACGACGTGTCCGCTACTCGCCGCCGACACGCTGGACACCAAACGTACAACGACTCGACGGCGTCGTAGAGGCCCACGACGCGGTTTTCCTTAACGACGTCTCGGCGTGGCACCGACAGGTTAGAACGGCCGACCAACGTTCCCTGTCCGCCGTTCGGCTCAGTCGAAGGGCTCGGCGACTTCGGCAACGCTGCGAAGCCGCACGGTGACGCACGCCATGTCCCCATTTTTTTTTTTTTTTCTTTCTGCGTCTGCCGGGGTGCCCCTATAATAGCAGCGATAAGCACCCAGACCGCCGTGGGTCGCTCGCCCCGGCTGACGTGGTTTTTCGTACTCCTGCGGCGGTCGCCGTCAAGCACGTCCAAATACGCTACTTTCGTGGGCGCATTCACGCTCTTTCGCTTCGCCGGAGTGCCAGCACTCACTCTGCCAAAAACGGCGAACATCCGAGCGGCGGTTCCCACTTTTGCGTCGGCGTCGCAAACCCCGCCCCGGCAGACGAGGTTTGCCGTACTCGTGCGACGGTGGCCGGCGGGCACGTCGAAAGACGCCGATATCGTGCGCGAATTGGCGCACCTTGGCTTCACCGGAGTGCCGCCACTGACTCCTCCAAAAACGGCGAAGATCCGAGCGGCGCTTCCCACTTTCGCATCGGCGTCCCGAACTCCGCCCCGGCTGACGCGGTTTACCGTACTCGTGCGACGGTCGCCGGCGAGCACGTGGAAAGACGCCGATATCGTGCCCGAATCGGCTCCGTTCGGCTTCGCCGGAGTGCCAGCACTGGCTCGGCGAAAGACGACGAACATCCGAGCGACGGTTCTCACTATTGCGTACGCGTCGCAAACCCCGCCCCGGCAGACGCACTTTGCCGTACTCGTGCGACGGTCGCCGGCGAGCACGTAGAAAGACGCCGATATCGTGCCGGAATCGGCCCCGTTTGGCTTCGCCGGAGTGCCAGCACTCACTCGGCCACAAACGGCGAACATCCGAGCGGCGGTTCCCACTTAGCCGTCGGCGTCCCGAACTCCGCCCCGGCAGACGCGGTTGCCGAGCTCGTGCGACTAGCGACCGCGAAGCCGTCTCGCGACGCCGCTTTCGTGCGCGGCTCCCACTGCGACCTGGGTCACCCGAGGTCGACGAGCAAGAAAGAATGTCGAAAAAAAATTTTTTTTTTTTTTGCGTCTGCCGGGGTGCCCCTATAATAGCAGCGATAAGCACCCAGACCGCCATGGGTCGCTCGCCCCGGCTGACGTGGTTTTTCGTTTTCCTGCGGTGGTCGTCGTCAAGCACGTCCAAACACGCCACTTTCGTGGGCGCATTCGCGCTCTTTCGCTTCGCCGGAGTGCCAGCACTCACTCTGCCAAAAACGGCGAACATCCTAGTGGCGGTTCCCACTTTTGCGTCGGCGTCGCCAACCCCGCCCCGGCATACGCGGTTTGCCGTACTCGTGCGGCGGTGGCCGGCGGGCACGTCGAAAGACACCGATATCGTGCGCGAGTCGATGCTTCTTGGTCTCGCAGGAGGGCCGCCACTCACTCCTGCAAAAACGGCGAAGATCCGAGCGGCGCTTCCCACTTTTTCGTCGGCATCGCAAACCTCGCCCCGGCAGACGCGCTTTGCCGTACTCGTGCGACGGTCGCCGGCGAGCACGTCGAAATACGCCGATATCGTGCCCGAATCGGCCCCGTTTCGCTTCGCCGGAGTGCCAGCACTCACTCGGCCAAAAACGGCGAACATCCGAGCAGCGGTACCCACTTAGCCGTCGGCATCCCGAACTCCGCGCCGGCTGACGCGGTTGCCGAGCTCGTGCGACTAGCGACCGCGAACGCGTCTCGCGACGCCGCTTTCGTGCGCGGCTCCCATTGCGACCTGGGTTACCCGAGCTCGACCAGCAAAAAAGAAGGTCGAAAAAAAATTTTTTTTTTCTGCGTCTGCCGGGGTGCCCCTATAATAGCAGCGATAAGCACCCAGACCGCCGTGGGTCGCTCGCCCCGGCTGACGTGGTTTTTCGTACTCCTGCAGCGGTCGCCGTCAAGCACGTCCAAATACGCCACTTTCGTGGGCGCTTTCGCGCTCTTTCGCGTCGCCGGTGTGCCAGCACTCACTCTGCCAAAAACGGCGAACATCCTAGTGGCGGTTCCCACTTTTGCGTCGGCGTCGCCAACCCCGCCCCGGCATACGCGGTTTGCCGTACTCGTGCGGCGGTGGCCGGCGGGCACGTCGAAAGACACCGATATCGTGCGCGAGTCGATGCTTCTTGGTCTCGCAGGAGGGCCGCCACTCACTCCTGCAAAAACGGCGAAGATCCGAGCGGCGCTTCCCACTTTTTCGTCGGCATCGCAAACCTCGCCCCGGCAGACGCGCTTTGCCGTACTCGTGCGACGGTCGCCGGCGAGCACGTCGAAATACGCCGATATCGTGCCCGAATCGGCCCCGTTTCGCTTCGCCGGAGTGCCAGCACTCACTCGGCCAAAAACGGCGAACATCCGAGCAGCGGTACCCACTTAGCCGTCGGCATCCCGAACTCCGCGCCGGCTGACGCGGTTGCCGAGCTCGTGCGACTAGCGACCGCGAACGCGTCTCGCGACGCCGCTTTCGTGCGCGGCTCCCATTGCGACCTGGGTTACCCGAGCTCGACCAGCAAAAAAGAAGGTCGAAAAAAAATTTTTTTTTTCTGCGTCTGCCGGGGTGCCCCTATAATAGCAGCGATAAGCACCCAGACCGCCGTGGGTCGCTCGCCCCGGCTGACGTGGTTTTTCGTACTCCTGCAGCGGTCGCCGTCAAGCACGTCCAAATACGCCACTTTCGTGGGCGCTTTCGCGCTCTTTCGCGTCGCCGGTGTGCCAGCACTCACTCTGCCAAAAACGGCCAACATCCGAGCGGCGGTTCCCACTTTTGCGTCGGCGTCGTAAACCCCGCCCCGGCAGACGCGGTTTGCCCTACTCGTTCGACGGTCGCCGGCGAGCGCGTCGAAAGACGCCGATATCGTGCGCTAATTGGCGCTCCTTGGCTTCTCCGGAGTGCCGCCACTCACTCCTCCAAAAACGGCGAAGATCCGAGCGGCGTTCTCCACTTTCGCATCGGCGTCCCGAACTCCGCCCGGGCTGACGCGGTTTACCGTACTCGTGCGACGGTCGCCGCCGGGCACGTCGAAAGACGCCGATATCGTGCCGTAATCGGCCCCGTTTGGCTTCGCCCGAGTGCCAGCACTCACTCGGCCAAAAACGGCGAACATCCGAGCAGCGTTTCCCACTTTCGCATCGGCGTCCCGAAGCCCGCCCCGGCAGACGCGGTTTGCCCTACTCGAGCGACGGTCGCCGGCGATCACGTCGAAAGGCGCCGAATTCGTGCACGAATCGATGCTTCTTGGTCTCGCAGGAGGGCCGCCACTCACTCCTGCAAAAACGGCGAAGATCCGAGTTGCGCTTCCCACTTTTTCGTCGGCGTCCCGAACTACGCCCCGGCTGACGCGGTTTACCGTACTCGTGCGACGGTCGCCGGCGGGCACTTCAAAATACGCCGATTTCGTGGGCGCATTCACGCTGTTTCGCTTCCCCGGAGTGCCAACACTCACTCTGCCGAAAGCGGCGATCATCCGAGCGGCGGTTCCCACTTTTGCGTCGGCTTCGCAAACGGCGCCCCGGCAGACGCGCTCGTGCGACGTACTCGTGCGACGGTCGCCGGCGAGCACGTCGAAAGACGCCGATATCGTGCTCGAATCGACCCCGTTTCGCTTCGCCGGAGTGCTGCCAGTCACGGCGCAGAGAACGGCGAACAAGTGTTTTTTTTTTTTTTCCTAGAATTTGTGTTATAGAAGGCACATTTGATATCGGACGATAATTTTCAACTTTATCACGCGCACCGATTTTCGTGTAGAGGTTTGCAAGTTTATGGGAATTTCTCCACTTGGAATAATGCGATTTAGTAGTACTACGAGAACTTCATGGATGTACTCAAGGGTACGGGGCAAGTCAGTTACGTCAACACCTGCAGATTTTTTACACTTCAAACTGAAAATTGTTGGTTGTGAGTCCTCGTGTGATATTAAAGGCCGATTCGCTAACACATAGAACAAAGAAAGAAAGGAAGAAAAAACGCCCGCGCTCGCTCAAGAAACCTGGGTTCGCAACAAGTGGCAACAACAAGCAACCGAGCGAGTGCGCCAAAACCCGTGGCGGCCGAACAAACGCGAAGTCCCAACCGCGTCAGCCGGGGCGGCACGGGACAGGAAAAATCACTTCAGCCGGGGCGGCGGGGCACCGAATAAACCTCGTCACCTCGTCGCAGGATAAAAGAGGAAACAAAAAGTCTAAACAGCGTCTGCTGGAGCGAATGCGTAATAAAACAACAACAACAACAAAAAAAAAACACCCGCGCTCAAGAAGTCTGCAATCCTCACAAAAGGCGACTGTGACCGAGCAGCGTCAGCCGGGGCCGTGCGGAAACGGAAAAACCGCGACTACCGGGGCGTCGAGGCACCGAAAAATCCACTTCAGCCGCGGCGAAAAAAAAAAACAAAAAGAAAGACGGAGGGGGGGGGGGGGAACCACGTCTGCCGGGGCGAAGGAAAAAAAAAAACGCGTCTGCCGGGGCGAGCCCGGGTGCGGCACCACCGGGAAAACTGTGGCAAACAGACATGGCGATCGAGTGAGTGGGCCGCCAGCCAGGCTCAGCCAAAAAGTGCAAAGTCCGAACTGCGTCAGCCGGGGCGGCAAAAACCGCGTCAGCCGGGGCGGCGCAAAAAACCGCGTCTGCCGGGGCGGCACGAAACCGCGTCAGCCGGGGCGGGGCGAAAACTGCGTCAGCCGGGGCGAAAAGAAAAAAAAAAACGCGTCTGCCGGGGCAAGCCCGGGTGCGGCACCACCGGGAAAACTGTGGCAAACAGACATGGCGATCGAGTGAGTGGGCCGCCAGCCAGGCACAGCCGAAAAGTGCAAAGTCCGAACCGTGTCAGCCGGGGCGACGCAAAAACCGCGTCAGCCGGGGCGGCGCGAAAACCGCGTCAGCCGGGGCGGCACGAAACCGCGTCAGCCGGGGCGGCGCGAAAACTGCGTCAGCCGGGGCGGCGCGAAAACCTCGTCAGCCGGGGCGAGCGAAAAGGGGGGGGGGGGAACCACGTCTGCCGGGGCGAAAGAAAAAAAAAACGCGTCTGCCGGGGCGAGCCCGGGTGCGGCACCACCGGGAAGACTGTGGCAAACAGACATGGCGATCGAGTGAGTGGGCCGCCAGCCAGGCTCAGCCCAAAAAGTGCCAAGTCCGAACTGCGTCAGCCGGGGCGGCAAAAACCGCGTCAGCCGGGGCGGCGCGAAAACCGCGTCTGCCGGGGCGGCGCGAAAACTGCGTCAGCCGGGGCGAGCCCGGGTGCGGCACCACCGGGAAAACTGTGGCTAACAGACATGGCGATCGAGTGAGTGGGCCACCAGCCAGGCTCAGCCAAAAAGTGCCAAGTCCGAACTGCGTCAGCCGGGGCGGCAAAAACCGCGTCAGCCGGGGCGGCGCAAAAAAACCGCGTCTGCCGGGGCGGCACGAAACCGCGTCAGCCGGGGCGGCGCGAAAACTGCGTCAGCCGGGGCGAAAGAAAAAAAAAAACGCGTCTGCCGGGGCGAGCCCGGGTGCGGCACCACCGGGAAAACTGTGGCAAACAGACATGGCGATCGAGTGAGTGGGCCGCCAGCCAGGCACAGCCGAAAAGTGCTAAGTCCGAACTGCGTCTGCCGGGGCGGCACGAAACCGCGTCAGCCGGGGCGGCGCGAAAACCGCGTCTGCCGGGGCGGCACGAAACCGCGTCAGCCGGGGCGGCGCGAAAACTGCGTCAGCCGGGGCGAGCCCGGGTGCGGCACCACCGGGAAAACTGTGGCAAACAGACATGGCGATCGAGTGAGTGGGCCGCCAGCCAGGCACAGCCGAAAAGTGCTAAGTCCGAACTGCGTCTGCCGGGGCGGCACGAAACCGCGTCAGCCGGGGCGGCGCGAAAACCGCGTCTGCCGGGGCGGCACGAAACCGCGTCAGCCGGGGCGGCGCGAAAACTGCGTCAGCCGGGGCGAGCCCGGGTGCGGCACCACCGGGAAAACTGTGGCAAACAGACATGGCGATCGAGTGAGTGGGCCGCCAGCCAGGCACAGCCGAAAAGTGCTAAGTCCGAACTGCGTCAGCCGGGGCGGCAAAAGGCAAAAACCGCGTCAGCCGGGGCGGCGCAAAAAACCGCGTCTGCCGGGGCGGCACGAAACCGCGTCAGCCGGGGCGGCGCGAAAACTGCGTCAGCCGGGGCGAAAGAAAAAAAAAAACGCGTCTGCCGGGGCGAGCCCGGGTGCGGCACCACCGGGAAAACTGTGGCAAACAGACATGGCGATCGAGTGAGTGGGCCGCCAGCCAGGCACAGCCGAAAAGTGCTAAGTCCGAACTGCGTCTGCCGGGGCGGCACGAAACCGCGTCAGCCGGGGCGGCGCGAAAACCGCGTCTGCCGGGGCGGCACGAAACCGCGTCAGCCGGGGCGGCGCGAAAACTGCGTCAGCCGGGGCGAGCCCGGGTGCGGCACCACCGGGAAAACTGTGGCAAACAGACATGGCGATCGAGTGAGTGGGCCGCCAGCCAGGCACAGCCGAAAAGTGCTAAGTCCGAACTGCGTCTGCCGGGGCGGCACGAAACCGCGTCAGCCGGGGCGGCGCGAAAACCGCGTCTGCCGGGGCGGCGCGAAAACTGCGTCAGCCGGGGCGAGCCCGGGTGCGGCACCACCGGGAAAACTGTGGCAAACAGACATGGCGATCGAGTGAGTGGGCCGCCAGCCAGGCACAGCCGAAAAGTGCAAAGTCCGAACCGTGTCAGCCGGGGCGACGCAAAAACCGCGTCAGCCGGGGCGGCGCGAAAACCGCGTCAGCCGGGGCGGCACGAAACCGCGTCAGCCGGGGCGGCGCGAAAACTGCGTCAGCCGGGGCGGCGCGAAAACCTCGTCAGCCGGGGCGAGCGAAAAGGGGGGGGGGGGAACCACGTCTGCCGGGGCGAAAGAAAAAAAAAACGCGTCTGCCGGGGCGAGCCCGGGTGCGGCACCACCGGGAAGACTGTGGCAAACAGACATGGCGATCGAGTGAGTGGGCCGCCAGCCAGGCTCAGCCCAAAAAGTGCCAAGTCCGAACTGCGTCAGCCGGGGCGGCAAAAACCGCGTCAGCCGGGGCGGCGCGAAAACCGCGTCTGCCGGGGCGGCGCGAAAACTGCGTCAGCCGGGGCGAGCCCGGGTGCGGCACCACCGGGAAAACTGTGGCTAACAGACATGGCGATCGAGTGAGTGGGCCACCAGCCAGGCTCAGCCAAAAAGTGCCAAGTCCGAACTGCGTCAGCCGGGGCGGCAAAAACCGCGTCAGCCGGGGCGGCGCAAAAAAACCGCGTCTGCCGGGGCGGCACGAAACCGCGTCAGCCGGGGCGGCGCGAAAACTGCGTCAGCCGGGGCGAAAGAAAAAAAAAAACGCGTCTGCCGGGGCGAGCCCGGGTGCGGCACCACCGGGAAAACTGTGGCAAACAGACATGGCGATCGAGTGAGTGGGCCGCCAGCCAGGCACAGCCGAAAAGTGCTAAGTCCGAACTGCGTCTGCCGGGGCGGCACGAAACCGCGTCAGCCGGGGCGGCGCGAAAACCGCGTCTGCCGGGGCGGCACGAAACCGCGTCAGCCGGGGCGGCGCGAAAACTGCGTCAGCCGGGGCGAGCCCGGGTGCGGCACCACCGGGAAAACTGTGGCAAACAGACATGGCGATCGAGTGAGTGGGCCGCCAGCCAGGCACAGCCGAAAAGTGCTAAGTCCGAACTGCGTCTGCCGGGGCGGCACGAAACCGCGTCAGCCGGGGCGGCGCGAAAACCGCGTCTGCCGGGGCGGCACGAAACCGCGTCAGCCGGGGCGGCGCGAAAACTGCGTCAGCCGGGGCGAGCCCGGGTGCGGCACCACCGGGAAAACTGTGGCAAACAGACATGGCGATCGAGTGAGTGGGCCGCCAGCCAGGCACAGCCGAAAAGTGCTAAGTCCGAACTGCGTCAGCCGGGGCGGCAAAAACCGCGTCAGCCGGGGCGGCGCAAAAAACCGCGTCTGCCGGGGCGGCACGAAACCGCGTCAGCCGGGGCGGCGCGAAAACTGCGTCAGCCGGGGCGAAAGAAAAAAAAAAACGCGTCTGCCGGGGCGAGCCCGGGTGCGGCACCACCGGGAAAACTGTGGCAAACAGACATGGCGATCGAGTGAGTGGGCCGCCAGCCAGGCACAGCCGAAAAGTGCTAAGTCCGAACTGCGTCTGCCGGGGCGGCACGAAACCGCGTCAGCCGGGGCGGCGCGAAAACCGCGTCTGCCGGGGCGGCACGAAACCGCGTCAGCCGGGGCGGCGCGAAAACTGCGTCAGCCGGGGCGAGCCCGGGTGCGGCACCACCGGGAAAACTGTGGCAAACAGACATGGCGATTGAGTGAGTGGGCCGCCAGCCAGGCACAGCCGAAAAGTGCTAAGTCCGAACTGCGTCTGCCGGGGCGGCACGAAACCGCGTCAGCCGGGGCGGCGCGAAAACCGCGTCTGCCGGGGCGGCACGAAACCGCGTCAGCCGGGGCGGCGCGAAAACTGCGTCAGCCGGGGCGAGCCCGGGTGCGGCACCACCGGGAAAACTGTGGCAAACAGACATGGCGATCGAGTGAGTGGGCCGCCAGCCAGGCACAGCCGAAAAGTGCTAAGTCCGAACTGCGTCTGCCGGGGCGGCACGAAACCGCGTCAGCCGGGGCGGCGCGAAAACCGCGTCTGCCGGGGCGGCACGAAACCGCGTCAGCCGGGGCGGCGCGAAAACTGCGTCAGCCGGGGCGAGCCCGGGTGCGGCACCACCGGGAAAACTGTGGCAAACAGACATGGCGATCGAGTGAGTGGGCCGCCAGCCAGGCACAGCCGAAAAGTGCAAAGTCCGAACCGTGTCAGCCGGGGCGACGCAAAAACCGCGTCAGCCGGGGCGGCGCGAAAACCGCGTCTGCCGGGGCGGCACGAAACCGCGTCAGCCGGGGCGGCGCGAAAACTGCGTCAGCCGGGGCGAGCCCGGGTGCGGCACCACCGGGAAAACTGTGGCAAACAGACATGGCGATCGAGTGAGTGGGCCGCCAGCCAGGCACAGCCGAAAAGTGCTAAGTCCGAACTGCGTCAGCCGGGGCGGCAAAAACCGCGTCAGCCGGGGCGGCGCAAAAACCGCGTCTGCCGGGGCGAAATAAAAAAAAAAAACAAAGAAAAAAGCCCGCGCTTAATCAAAAGAAAACAAAGAAAAAAGCTTGCGCTTAATCAAAAGAAAACAAACAAAAAAAGTTCGCGCTTAAGCCTGGCGGTGGAACCACCGGGGCAAACAGACCTGGCGATCGAGTGAGTGGGCCGCCAGCCAGGCACAGCCAAAAAGTGCAAAGTCCGAACCGCGTCAGCCGGGGCGGCGCGAAAACCGCGTCAGCCGGGGCGGCGCGAAAACCGCGTCAGCCGGGGCGGCGCAAAAACCGCGTCAGCCGGGGCGGCGCAAAAACTGCGTCAGCCGGGGCGGCACGGAAAAACGAAAACCGCGTCAGCCGGGGCGACATCAAAATGAGGAAAAAAAAAAAAAAACTGCCTTAGGACACCTGCGTACACTTTCATGCGTTTGGGCATATCTCTCTGTAACACGCGCGCCCCTCGTTACGCGCGGCACTCTGTTTTCTCCGACACCCATATTTCGGCGGCATGTGGCACGCGCGCCCGTCCCTACGCACGGCACACCGCAGTGCTTTCTCGATATTTTTCTTTTCCTCCAACACCGTCATCTATAGGCTTTTAGTGACCTGTTGCTCGTGGCACAAGTTCGCTTGCTCTGACACCTCTTGCATGCGCACCGTTTTTGCGCACGGTGCTATGCCGCAAAGCACGGCAGTCGCATGCGTTTCTCTCAGGCACCTCTTTTTTGACACAACGCTGTGGTGCTTAGAAACACACGCGCCGCTTTTGCGCACAGAACTCCACCGTACAGCACGG
>NW_027464835.1:100000-115000 GCF_043290135.1 Rhipicephalus microplus
CCTGGCACCCACTCTGGGACAAGCCCCTGTCAGGGGGACTTGCACCGTCGCAAACACCCGAGAACGTCGCCTCCCATACACCACATTTCCCGACCGCCTGCAAGGACGGGGGATTCGGTGCTGGGCTCGGTCCCGTTTCGCTCGCAGCTACTCGGGGAATCCCTGTTGGTTTCTTTTCCTCCGCTTAGTGATATGCTTAAATTCAGCGGGTTGTCTCGCCTGATCTGAGGTCGACAGCGGATACATTCGCTTCCATCAACTTCCTGCACGACCGCGTGCGCTCGCCCTACCAAGTGCGCCCGCAACCCTGTACAGGGCCACTTCTTCACAAGGCTGGCAATCGGCTTCCCCGCTGCACGCGTGCGGCGCACAACCGGTGTGACGTGGAAGTGACGGGACACGTTCGTAAACCCATCGCGAACCGAGTACGACGCCCTACCAAGTGCGCCCGCAACCCTGTACAGGGTCACATCTTCACAAGGCTGGCAAGCGGCATTCCGCTGCGCGCGTGCGTCGTCCGAGCAGTTGCGTGATAAACGACCGTGTCGAAAGCCCAAACACCGCCGAGGCCAGTCGCCGCCGCCGCAAGGGCAGCCACGCAGCCTGGCGAGAGGCATCGTCTCGTGTAGCGTCGCCCCCGCCCCAACTGGAGTGGCCCAGTTTTTTGAACGGGACGGGAACTGCGAAGCACTTAGACCGACGGCGGACTACGACGAGAACGCCTTAAGCTTCGCCAACGTTTCGCCAACTCGTGCGGGAGACTTTTTCCGCTTCGCGGCAAGTCGTCGCGCCGTGCTCTCCGCATCAACCGCGTACGCAGCGAACCGCAAACGTCGGGCGCAGCCTCCTCACCTCCCTGCGCTTTGCGCGCGAACGTTCCCTGTTCGCGCGGCAAAGCCTGGAGGAGGCACGGCCCCGCAGCGTGTTCGAGCGCCCGGTCTACGGGACACCCTGCTTACTTCGAGGGCAACAAGCGCAACGCAAGGCTGCGATCTCGCGCACTTTGCGCACGGCTGGAGAAGCTTTGCTGGCCGGCTTTCGCTCCTCGTGTTTACCGTGCGTTAAAGTTGCGCGTCCGTGGCTCTCGCAGCTCTTGCGCGCCCGGTCGCAGAGAGGAGTACGCAACCTCGACCGCACTTTCCCTGCAGGCTTCCTTCCGACTCGAAGTCCTGCGGCGGTCTCAACGAGGTGCCACATCCTCAATGCAGTCGGTCGCCCCCGTTTCGGTTGGGCTCTGGCACGACGGTCGCCACCGTCTCGCCCTTGAGTGGCCGCTGTTGGCGCTCGCTGTGAGGTGTTCAGCGTGCTGTCCGTGTTGCCGACGCGGTCAAAACGAGTCGACGGCTCACGTTCCCTTGTGCGCCGAAGGCTCTCTTGATATGTGATCCGACCCTCAGACAGACGAAGCCAAGGGAAGACCCAAGGCCGCAATGTGCGTTCAAAGAATCAGTGCTCAGTGTGTCCTGCAATTCACACCAAGTCTCGCAGCTGGCTGCGTTCTTCATCGACCCGAGAACCGAGTGATCCACCGCTTAGAGTCGTGAAAAAGTGTTTGTTCAATTCCGTACAGTCAAAACCAAACGTTTCTGGCACTCGGCCAAACAGTGGCCAAGAAGGGCGCTTTTCAGCGCACGCTTGGACTCCAAAACTCTGCCGCGCCTTTTTCGGCTGCCGCAAATCGAGCAAACGGTGTGTTTCGGACGGCGTTTCGCTTTCGCTACTTGCGAGTGCTTTCGTGGTCCACCCCTCTATAAATACTCGGGAGGCGTCGAAGCCGGTTCTCCAAGCCGGACCCGTAGGTATCGTTGTGTGCTCGCTCTCATTGGCCCGCCTAACCAGAAAATGCCTGCGGTACACCCATTTGGATAAGAGTGCACGCAGATGCGGGCCTCGACGGCTACACATTTCCTCGGGCGGCCGCCTCCCGGCCTCCGTGGAGCGCGGGATGCACGGTCCCATCGACAAGCCTCTCCCGTTTTTACCGTGGCGTCGCGGTTCACCACGGCAGGCGGGTCGGTCTCCTCCGCATAAAAAGGGGGACCCCCGCTTTTTGTTCCACGAAATCGCACAAGCTTTTTTCGCATCCACGGTTTGCCACCGCACACCAAAATGCCGATCCGGCTGCCTACTTTAGCCAACAGGTGGAGCCAGGCGCGCCGTACTTGCGCGGCACTTCCCACGTCCACCGAAGTCGGTGCCAAGGACCACTTTCGGCGCCGGAGCCGCGTACGAGCCTACTCGAGGCGGAAGAACGAAGCCAGCAAGGGCCTGGCCGCAAGTGCGTTCAATTGTCGGGACGTCCAAGTCCCTCGTTCTTCCGTGCTTCCTCTTTCGGCAAGTCGTTGCAGCACCTTCCCAAAGCGCGCAGACCCGCTAATCGCGACGAGCGCGACGTGGCCGTGCCGCCTTTCCCTCGGCAGCAAGCAAAACGCCTGGCAACGTCGACGCTCCCCTAACCGCGATCTCGCACCGTGTTTCGTGTGGCGAATTCAAAAGCCGGCCGGCGCTGCTGCAACCATTACGGTCGGTACGCATACGCCGCGGAGGGCGGGACGGTCATCGGAGCGTGCGGTTCCTCCATCGAGTACTGCGCACCTCGGCCGTCGCATCGCCGTGCCATGACCGGCCGCGCGTCAACGCGAACCGGTGCCAGCGAGATCCCTCGCCTGCAAGAACCGACCGGCAGCCTCCGTCACCCGAGGACGCGGAGGCGCTTGCCGCGGACGGCGGGACGGTATGCACTGGTGCACAGCGGACCCGTCACATCGCCAGTTCCTTGACCGACCGCCGACGCTTGTGCCGTTCCTCTCGTACTTGGCAGTCGCCGCGCGATTGTCGGGTCTCGTTCTTGCACGCTCGAACGGTCGGGAGGGCACTCGGCTGGCGTTTCGGGAACGCGCAGCCTCGCCTTCTACCGACGTAACCACGACTCGCCGTTCGCGCTCCGCCGCTCCTGTTTACAGTACTAGGCGGTCCCGCAGCGGTCGGGTCGCGCATTTCGAGCGCTTCGAGCCACGGTGCAGTGGCGGGTCGAAAGCCGACCTATGAGTGCGTTGCGCCGTTTGTACCCGCGTCCGCCACCTGGCCGACCGTCCAAGGTCGCGGTGTTGGCGTCCGCTGGGCGCAACAATTTGTCACGGGGTGCCGCTCCACATTCAGGCAGCCCCGTGGGGAAAAGCCGACCCCGCGTCCAAACGGGGTCAGCGGCAGAAAGTGTCGGGCGCAGACGCAGCTGAGGCGCTCACCCTTCACAATCCGTTAATGATCCTTCCGCAGGTTCACCTACGGAAACCTTGTTACGACTTTTACTTCCTCTAAATGATCAAGTTTGGTCATCTTTCCAACAGACCGGCGCAACCGAAAGGCCGCGCCGGACATCGGTCCGAAGACCTCACTAAATCATTCAATCGGTAGTAGCGACGGGCGGTGTGTACAAAGGGCAGGGACGTAATCAACGCGAGCTTATGACTCGCGCTTACTGGGAATTCCTCGTTCAAGGGGAACAATTGCAAGCCCCTATCCCAATCACGAAAGAAGTTCCACGGGTTACCCAGTCTTTTCAGACAGGGATAAAGACACGCTGCTTCCTTCAGTGTAGCGCGCGTGCGGCCCCGGACATCTAAGGGCATCACAGACCTGTTATTGCTCTGTTTCGTGCGGCTAGGAGCCGCTTGTCCCTCTAAGAAGGTTGTAAGGTGCTGGGAACCCCGCACCTATTTAATAGGCTAGAGTCTCGTTCGTTATCGGAATTAACCAGACAAATCGCTCCACCAACTAAGAACGGCCATGCACCACCATCCACCGAATCAAGAAAGAGCTCTCAATCTGTCAATCCTCCCAGTGTCCGGGCCGGGTAAGTTTTCCCGTGTTGAGTCAAATTAAGCCGCAGGCTCCACTCCTGGTGGTGCCCTTCCGTCAATTCCTTTAAGTTTCAGCTTTGCAACCATACTTCCCCCGGAACCCAAATACTTTGGTTTCCCGGAAGCTGCCCGCCGAGTCATTTGAGTAACTCAGGCGGATCGCTGGTTGGCATCGTTTATGGTCAGAACTAGGGCGGTATCTGATCGCCTTCGAACCTCTGACTTTCGTTCTTGATCAATGAAAACATTCTTGGCAAATGCTTTCGCAGTAGTTCGTCTTGCGACGGTCCAAGAATTTCACCTCTAGCGCCGCAATACGAATGCCCCCGTCCGTCCCTCTTAATCATTACCTCGTATTCCAAAAACCAACAGAACAGAAACGAGGTCTTGTTCTATTATTCCATGCAAGTTTATTCAGGCGACTCGCCTGCGTTGAGCACTCTAATTTTTTCAAAGTAAAAGCACCGGCCATCTCGAGGCACACAATGAAGTGCACCAAGAAAGAACCGGCATGATGTTCAGTCCGAGCCGTCGCATCGGGTAGATGCACTACTCGTCTGGAACTGAGATCCAACTACGAGCTTTTTAACCGCAGCAGCTTTAGTATACGCTATTGGAGCTGGAATTACCGCGGCTGCTGGCACCAGACTTGCCCTCCAATTGATCCTCGTTAAAGGATTTAGAGTGTACTCATTTCAATTACGGGGCCTCAAAAGAGTCCCGTATTGTTATTTTTCGTCACTACCTCCCCGTGCCGGGAGTGGGTAATTTGCGCGCCTGCTGCCTTCCTTGGATGTGGTAGCCGTTTCTCAGGCTCCCTCTCCGGAATCGAACCCTGATTCTCCGTTACCCGTAACAACCATGGTAAGCAAGTAACCTACCATCGAAAGTTGATAAGGCAGACACTTGAAAGAAACGTCGCCGGCTCGTGGCCATGCGATCAGCACAAAGTTATCCAGAGTCACCACACAATACGGGCCGAAACCCGATCGATCTTGGTCTAATAAAAGCACCCGTTACCCAAAGGGCTCCAGGCTCACTGCATGTATTAGCTCTAGAATTGCCACAGTTATCCAAGTAGGAAGAAACGATCTAAGGAACCATAACTGATTTAATGAGCCATTCGCGGTTTCGCCTTATTTCGGCATGTACTTAGACATGCATGGCTTAATCTTTGAGACAAGCATATGATTACTGGCAGGATCAACCAGGTAATCGTTCGACTGCGCGTCCGTCCTCGCCTTCGGCGGGCCGGACGCAGTCTGTGTGCGGCGGAGGCCACCTTCAGGCGCCCCAACACGCTTATTTTGCACTCCGAGATGACGGCGTTCGAGCTCGCTACGGCACAACCTTCCCGAAAGACGAGTGGGAGCCGTGCGGCAAGAAGCACGTTCATGCTCGCTCTTTTTCGTTGCATCGACTCGGTCGCGCCGTGCGGGTTGCCCAAGCCCGCTGCACTGTCGGTGGACCGGCCGGAACTAGCAACGGAGCCGAGACTGCAAAGCCGCCAGACGACGGGTCACGCCCGCGTCTTCGGCGCTTTCGCATCTGAATCGCCCGAGGACGACACGGAACACACCTCGATATCGTGGTAAAACGGCACCGTCCGACAACCAGCCCCTAACGCATCAAGCGGATGAGGCTGCAGACGACTGCCGTGGATTCCCCTGGAGCAGACCCGAGGACACGCTTGACGAGGCCGAAGCCCGCCGCATATCAGACACCCGGTCGCTTTCGCGTACGCCGCTCACGAGAACCCCCACATAATAGCAGCGATAAGTACCCAGACCTCCTTGGGCACTAATACGAGCGTACTCGAGAAAATTTCACCGCGGGTGTGCCCCGAAACGTGTGGCACGTTGAGCGTGCCACAAGTCTACGTCGCTCTCAAACCCGCCGAGGTCGTAGAATTTGCGACCCTACTCACGAAATTCCCACCGAGGATACGGCCGCAAACGTACCGCACCTTGGGTAGGCCACGAGTTTGTGCAACACTACGCTGACGGCACAGCACCGAGGTCGTGCGCGCACGCACGGGAAAATTCCGCCGCGGTTTCTGCCGAAAACGTGAGGCACCACGACTCTCCGCAAGTTCGCGTCGACTGCGAAAGACCGAAGTCGTGAACGACGTGTCCGCTACTCGCCGCCGACACGCTGGACACCAAACGTACAACGACTCGACGGCGTAGTAGAGGCCCACGACGCGGTTTTCCTTAACGACGTCTCGGCGTGGCACCGACAGGTTAGAACGGCCGACCAACGTTCCCTGTCCGCCGTTCGGCTCAGTCGAAGGGCTCGGCGACTTCGGCAACGCTGCGAAGCCGCACGGTGACGCACGCCATGTCCCCATTTTTTTTTTTTTTCTTTCTGCGTCTGCCGGGGTGCCCCTATAATAGCAGCGATAAGCACCCAGACCGCCGTGGGTCGCTCGCCCCGGCTGACGTGGTTTTTCGTACTCCTGCGGCGGTCGCCGTCAAGCACGTCCAAATACGCTACTTTCGTGGGCGCATTCACGCTCTTTCGCTTCGCCGGAGTGCCAGCACTCACTCTGCCAAAAACGGCGAACATCCGAGCGGCGGTTCCCACTTTTGCGTCGGCGTCGCAAACCCCGCCCCGGCAGACGAGGTTTGCCGTACTCGTGCGACGGTGGCCGGCGGGCACGTCGAAAGACGCCGATATCGTGCGCGAATTGGCGCACCTTGGCTTCACCGGAGTGCCGCCACTGACTCCTCCAAAAACGGCGAAGATCCGAGCGGCGCTTCCCACTTTCGCATCGGCGTCCCGAACTCCGCCCCGGCTGACGCGGTTTACCGTACTCGTGCGACGGTCGCCGGCGAGCACGTGGAAAGACGCCGATATCGTGCCCGAATCGGCTCCGTTCGGCTTCGCCGGAGTGCCAGCACTGGCTCGGCGAAAGACGACGAACATCCGAGCGACGGTTCTCACTATTGCGTACGCGTCGCAAACCCCGCCCCGGCAGACGCACTTTGCCGTACTCGTGCGACGGTCGCCGGCGAGCACGTAGAAAGACGCCGATATCGTGCCGGAATCGGCCCCGTTTGGCTTCGCCGGAGTGCCAGCACTCACTCGGCCACAAACGGCGAACATCCGAGCGGCGGTTCCCACTTAGCCGTCGGCGTCCCGAACTCCGCCCCGGCAGACGCGGTTGCCGAGCTCGTGCGACTAGCGACCGCGAAGCCGTCTCGCGACGCCGCTTTCGTGCGCGGCTCCCACTGCGACCTGGGTCACCCGAGGTCGACGAGCAAGAAAGAATGTCGAAAAAAAATTTTTTTTTTTTTTGCGTCTGCCGGGGTGCCCCTATAATAGCAGCGATAAGCACCCAGACCGCCATGGGTCGCTCGCCCCGGCTGACGTGGTTTTTCGTTTTCCTGCGGTGGTCGTCGTCAAGCACGTCCAAACACGCCACTTTCGTGGGCGCATTCGCGCTCTTTCGCTTCGCCGGAGTG
The DNA here is from genome assembly GCF_043290135.1 of Rhipicephalus microplus. Classification (NCBI taxonomy): domain Eukaryota; kingdom Metazoa; phylum Arthropoda; class Arachnida; order Ixodida; family Ixodidae; genus Rhipicephalus; species Rhipicephalus microplus. The sequence continues at coordinate 107,328 of NW_027464835.1, forward strand.
CCAGCACTCACTCTGCCAAAAACGGCGAACATCCTAGTGGCGGTTCCCACTTTTGCGTCGGCGTCGCCAACCCCGCCCCGGCATACGCGGTTTGCCGTACTCGTGCGGCGGTGGCCGGCGGGCACGTCGAAAGACACCGATATCGTGCGCGAGTCGATGCTTCTTGGTCTCGCAGGAGGGCCGCCACTCACTCCTGCAAAAACGGCGAAGATCCGAGCGGCGCTTCCCACTTTTTCGTCGGCATCGCAAACCTCGCCCCGGCAGACGCGCTTTGCCGTACTCGTGCGACGGTCGCCGGCGAGCACGTCGAAATACGCCGATATCGTGCCCGAATCGGCCCCGTTTCGCTTCGCCGGAGTGCCAGCACTCACTCGGCCAAAAACGGCGAACATCCGAGCAGCGGTACCCACTTAGCCGTCGGCATCCCGAACTCCGCGCCGGCTGACGCGGTTGCCGAGCTCGTGCGACTAGCGACCGCGAACGCGTCTCGCGACGCCGCTTTCGTGCGCGGCTCCCATTGCGACCTGGGTTACCCGAGCTCGACCAGCAAAAAAGAAGGTCGAAAAAAAATTTTTTTTTTCTGCGTCTGCCGGGGTGCCCCTATAATAGCAGCGATAAGCACCCAGACCGCCGTGGGTCGCTCGCCCCGGCTGACGTGGTTTTTCGTACTCCTGCAGCGGTCGCCGTCAAGCACGTCCAAATACGCCACTTTCGTGGGCGCTTTCGCGCTCTTTCGCGTCGCCGGTGTGCCAGCACTCACTCTGCCAAAAACGGCGAACATCCTAGTGGCGGTTCCCACTTTTGCGTCGGCGTCGCCAACCCCGCCCCGGCATACGCGGTTTGCCGTACTCGTGCGGCGGTGGCCGGCGGGCACGTCGAAAGACACCGATATCGTGCGCGAGTCGATGCTTCTTGGTCTCGCAGGAGGGCCGCCACTCACTCCTGCAAAAACGGCGAAGATCCGAGCGGCGCTTCCCACTTTTTCGTCGGCATCGCAAACCTCGCCCCGGCAGACGCGCTTTGCCGTACTCGTGCGACGGTCGCCGGCGAGCACGTCGAAATACGCCGATATCGTGCCCGAATCGGCCCCGTTTCGCTTCGCCGGAGTGCCAGCACTCACTCGGCCAAAAACGGCGAACATCCGAGCAGCGGTACCCACTTAGCCGTCGGCATCCCGAACTCCGCGCCGGCTGACGCGGTTGCCGAGCTCGTGCGACTAGCGACCGCGAACGCGTCTCGCGACGCCGCTTTCGTGCGCGGCTCCCATTGCGACCTGGGTTACCCGAGCTCGACCAGCAAAAAAGAAGGTCGAAAAAAAATTTTTTTTTTCTGCGTCTGCCGGGGTGCCCCTATAATAGCAGCGATAAGCACCCAGACCGCCGTGGGTCGCTCGCCCCGGCTGACGTGGTTTTTCGTACTCCTGCAGCGGTCGCCGTCAAGCACGTCCAAATACGCCACTTTCGTGGGCGCTTTCGCGCTCTTTCGCGTCGCCGGTGTGCCAGCACTCACTCTGCCAAAAACGGCCAACATCCGAGCGGCGGTTCCCACTTTTGCGTCGGCGTCGTAAACCCCGCCCCGGCAGACGCGGTTTGCCCTACTCGTTCGACGGTCGCCGGCGAGCGCGTCGAAAGACGCCGATATCGTGCGCTAATTGGCGCTCCTTGGCTTCTCCGGAGTGCCGCCACTCACTCCTCCAAAAACGGCGAAGATCCGAGCGGCGTTCTCCACTTTCGCATCGGCGTCCCGAACTCCGCCCGGGCTGACGCGGTTTACCGTACTCGTGCGACGGTCGCCGCCGGGCACGTCGAAAGACGCCGATATCGTGCCGTAATCGGCCCCGTTTGGCTTCGCCCGAGTGCCAGCACTCACTCGGCCAAAAACGGCGAACATCCGAGCAGCGTTTCCCACTTTCGCATCGGCGTCCCGAAGCCCGCCCCGGCAGACGCGGTTTGCCCTACTCGAGCGACGGTCGCCGGCGATCACGTCGAAAGGCGCCGAATTCGTGCACGAATCGATGCTTCTTGGTCTCGCAGGAGGGCCGCCACTCACTCCTGCAAAAACGGCGAAGATCCGAGTTGCGCTTCCCACTTTTTCGTCGGCGTCCCGAACTACGCCCCGGCTGACGCGGTTTACCGTACTCGTGCGACGGTCGCCGGCGGGCACTTCAAAATACGCCGATTTCGTGGGCGCATTCACGCTGTTTCGCTTCCCCGGAGTGCCAACACTCACTCTGCCGAAAGCGGCGATCATCCGAGCGGCGGTTCCCACTTTTGCGTCGGCTTCGCAAACGGCGCCCCGGCAGACGCGCTCGTGCGACGTACTCGTGCGACGGTCGCCGGCGAGCACGTCGAAAGACGCCGATATCGTGCTCGAATCGACCCCGTTTCGCTTCGCCGGAGTGCTGCCAGTCACGGCGCAGAAAACGGCGAACAAGTGTTTTTTTTTTTTTTCCTAGAATTTGTGTTATAGAAGGCACATTTGATATCGGACGATAATTTTCAACTTTATCACGCGCACCGATTTTCGTGTAGAGGTTTGCAAGTTTATGGGAATTTCTCCACTTGGAATAATGCGATTTAGTAGTACTACGAGAACTTCATGGATGTACTCAAGGGTACGGGGCAAGTCAGTTACGTCAACACCTGCAGATTTTTTACACTTCAAACTGAAAATTGTTGGTTGTGAGTCCTCGTGTGATATTAAAGGCCGATTCGCTAACACATAGAACAAAGAAAGAAAGGAAGAAAAAACGCCCGCGCTCGCTCAAGAAACCTGGGTTCGCAACAAGTGGCAACAACAAGCAACCGAGCGAGTGCGCCAAAACCCGTGGCGGCCGAACAAACGCGAAGTCCCAACCGCGTCAGCCGGGGCGGCACGGGACAGGAAAAATCACTTCAGCCGGGGCGGCGGGGCACCGAATAAACCTCGTCACCTCGTCGCAGGATAAAAGAGGAAACAAAAAGTCTAAACAGCGTCTGCTGGAGCGAATGCGTAATAAAACAACAACAACAACAAAAAAAAAACACCCGCGCTCAAGAAGTCTGCAATCCTCACAAAAGGCGACTGTGACCGAGCAGCGTCAGCCGGGGCCGTGCGGAAACGGAAAAACCGCGACTACCGGGGCGTCGAGGCACCGAAAAATCCACTTCAGCCGCGGCGAAAAAAAAAAACAAAAAGAAAGACGGAGGGGGGGGGGGGGGAACCACGTCTGCCGGGGCGAAGGAAAAAAAAAAACGCGTCTGCCGGGGCGAGCCCGGGTGCGGCACCACCGGGAAAACTGTGGCAAACAGACATGGCGATCGAGTGAGTGGGCCGCCAGCCAGGCTCAGCCAAAAAGTGCAAAGTCCGAACTGCGTCAGCCGGGGCGGCAAAAACCGCGTCAGCCGGGGCGGCGCAAAAAACCGCGTCTGCCGGGGCGGCACGAAACCGCGTCAGCCGGGGCGGGGCGAAAACTGCGTCAGCCGGGGCGAAAAGAAAAAAAAAAAACGCGTCTGCCGGGGCAAGCCCGGGTGCGGCACCACCGGGAAAACTGTGGCAAACAGACATGGCGATCGAGTGAGTGGGCCGCCAGCCAGGCACAGCCGAAAAGTGCAAAGTCCGAACCGTGTCAGCCGGGGCGACGCAAAAACCGCGTCAGCCGGGGCGGCGCGAAAACCGCGTCAGCCGGGGCGGCACGAAACCGCGTCAGCCGGGGCGGCGCGAAAACTGCGTCAGCCGGGGCGGCGCGAAAACCTCGTCAGCCGGGGCGAGCGAAAAGGGGGGGGGGGAACCACGTCTGCCGGGGCGAAAGAAAAAAAAACGCGTCTGCCGGGGCGAGCCCGGGTGCGGCACCACCGGGAAGACTGTGGCAAACAGACATGGCGATCGAGTGAGTGGGCCGCCAGCCAGGCTCAGCCCAAAAAGTGCCAAGTCCGAACTGCGTCAGCCGGGGCGGCAAAAACCGCGTCAGCCGGGGCGGCGCGAAAACCGCGTCTGCCGGGGCGGCGCGAAAACTGCGTCAGCCGGGGCGAGCCCGGGTGCGGCACCACCGGGAAAACTGTGGCTAACAGACATGGCGATCGAGTGAGTGGGCCACCAGCCAGGCTCAGCCAAAAAGTGCCAAGTCCGAACTGCGTCAGCCGGGGCGGCAAAAACCGCGTCAGCCGGGGCGGCGCAAAAAAACCGCGTCTGCCGGGGCGGCACGAAACCGCGTCAGCCGGGGCGGCGCGAAAACTGCGTCAGCCGGGGCGAAAGAAAAAAAAAAACGCGTCTGCCGGGGCGAGCCCGGGTGCGGCACCACCGGGAAAACTGTGGCAAACAGACATGGCGATCGAGTGAGTGGGCCGCCAGCCAGGCACAGCCGAAAAGTGCTAAGTCCGAACTGCGTTTGCCGGGGCGGCACGAAACCGCGTCAGCCGGGGCGGCGCGAAAACCGCGTCTGCCGGGGCGGCACGAAACCGCGTCAGCCGGGGCGGCGCGAAAACTGCGTCAGCCGGGGCGAGCCCGGGTGCGGCACCACCGGGAAAACTGTGGCAAACAGACATGGCGATCGAGTGAGTGGGCCGCCAGCCAGGCACAGCCGAAAAGTGCTAAGTCCGAACTGCGTCTGCCGGGGCGGCACGAAACCGCGTCAGCCGGGGCGGCGCGAAAACCGCGTCTGCCGGGGCGGCACGAAACCGCGTCAGCCGGGGCGGCGCGAAAACTGCGTCAGCCGGGGCGAGCCCGGGTGCGGCACCACCGGGAAAACTGTGGCAAACAGACATGGCGATCGAGTGAGTGGGCCGCCAGCCAGGCACAGCCGAAAAGTGCTAAGTCCGAACTGCGTCAGCCGGGGCGGCAAAAACCGCGTCAGCCGGGGCGGCGCAAAAAACCGCGTCTGCCGGGGCGGCACGAAACCGCGTCAGCCGGGGCGGCGCGAAAACTGCGTCAGCCGGGGCGAAAGAAAAAAAAAAAACGCGTCTGCCGGGGCGAGCCCGGGTGCGGCACCACCGGGAAAACTGTGGCAAACAGACATGGCGATCGAGTGAGTGGGCCGCCAGCCAGGCACAGCCGAAAAGTGCTAAGTCCGAACTGCGTCTGCCGGGGCGGCACGAAACCGCGTCAGCCGGGGCGGCGCGAAAACCGCGTCTGCCGGGGCGGCACGAAACCGCGTCAGCCGGGGCGGCGCGAAAACTGCGTCAGCCGGGGCGAGCCCGGGTGCGGCACCACCGGGAAAACTGTGGCAAACAGACATGGCGATCGAGTGAGTGGGCCGCCAGCCAGGCACAGCCGAAAAGTGCTAAGTCCGAACTGCGTCTGCCGGGGCGGCACGAAACCGCGTCAGCCGGGGCGGCGCGAAAACCGCGTCTGCCGGGGCGGCGCGAAAACTGCGTCAGCCGGGGCGAGCCCGGGTGCGGCACCACCGGGAAAACTGTGGCAAACAGACATGGCGATCGAGTGAGTGGGCCGCCAGCCAGGCACAGCCGAAAAGTGCAAAGTCCGAACCGTGTCAGCCGGGGCGACGCAAAAACCGCGTCAGCCGGGGCGGCGCGAAAACCGCGTCAGCCGGGGCGGCACGAAACCGCGTCAGCCGGGGCGGCGCGAAAACTGCGTCAGCCGGGGCGGCGCGAAAACCTCGTCAGCCGGGGCGAGCGAAAAGGGGGGGGGGAACCACGTCTGCCGGGGCGAAAGAAAAAAAAAACGCGTCTGCCGGGGCGAGCCCGGGTGCGGCACCACCGGGAAGACTGTGGCAAACAGACATGGCGATCGAGTGAGTGGGCCGCCAGCCAGGCTCAGCCCAAAAAGTGCCAAGTCCGAACTGCGTCAGCCGGGGCGGCAAAAACCGCGTCAGCCGGGGCGGCGCGAAAACCGCGTCTGCCGGGGCGGCGCGAAAACTGCGTCAGCCGGGGCGAGCCCGGGTGCGGCACCACCGGGAAAACTGTGGCTAACAGACATGGCGATCGAGTGAGTGGGCCACCAGCCAGGCTCAGCCAAAAAGTGCCAAGTCCGAACTGCGTCAGCCGGGGCGGCAAAAACCGCGTCAGCCGGGGCGGCGCAAAAAAACCGCGTCTGCCGGGGCGGCACGAAACCGCGTCAGCCGGGGCGGCGCGAAAACTGCGTCAGCCGGGGCGAAAGAAAAAAAAAAACGCGTCTGCCGGGGCGAGCCCGGGTGCGGCACCACCGGGAAAACTGTGGCAAACAGACATGGCGATCGAGTGAGTGGGCCGCCAGCCAGGCACAGCCGAAAAGTGCTAAGTCCGAACTGCGTCTGCCGGGGCGGCACGAAACCGCGTCAGCCGGGGCGGCGCGAAAACCGCGTCTGCCGGGGCGGCACGAAACCGCGTCAGCCGGGGCGGCGCGAAAACTGCGTCAGCCGGGGCGAGCCCGGGTGCGGCACCACCGGGAAAACTGTGGCAAACAGACATGGCGATCGAGTGAGTGGGCCGCCAGCCAGGCACAGCCGAAAAGTGCTAAGTCCGAACTGCGTCTGCCGGGGCGGCACGAAACCGCGTCAGCCGGGGCGGCGCGAAAACCGCGTCTGCCGGGGCGGCACGAAACCGCGTCAGCCGGGGCGGCGCGAAAACTGCGTCAGCCGGGGCGAGCCCGGGTGCGGCACCACCGGGAAAACTGTGGCAAACAGACATGGCGATCGAGTGAGTGGGCCGCCAGCCAGGCACAGCCGAAAAGTGCTAAGTCCGAACTGCGTCAGCCGGGGCGGCAAAAACCGCGTCAGCCGGGGCGGCGCAAAAAACCGCGTCTGCCGGGGCGGCACGAAACCGCGTCAGCCGGGGCGGCGCGAAAACTGCGTCAGCCGGGGCGAAAGAAAAAAAAAAACGCGTCTGCCGGGGCGAGCCCGGGTGCGGCACCACCGGGAAAACTGTGGCAAACAGACATGGCGATCGAGTGAGTGGGCCGCCAGCCAGGCACAGCCGAAAAGTGCTAAGTCCGAACTGCGTCTGCCGGGGCGGCACGAAACCGCGTCAGCCGGGGCGGCGCGAAAACCGCGTCTGCCGGGGCGGCACGAAACCGCGTCAGCCGGGGCGGCGCGAAAACTGCGTCAGCCGGGGCGAGCCCGGGTGCGGCACCACCGGGAAAACTGTGGCAAACAGACATGGCGATTGAGTGAGTGGGCCGCCAGCCAGGCACAGCCGAAAAGTGCTAAGTCCGAACTGCGTCTGCCGGGGCGGCACGAAACCGCGTCAGCCGGGGCGGCGCGAAAACCGCGTCTGCCGGGGCGGCACGAAACCGCGTCAGCCGGGGCGGCGCGAAAACTGCGTCAGCCGGGGCGAGCCCGGGTGCGGCACCACCGGGAAAACTGTGGCAAACAGACATGGCGATCGAGTGAGTGGGCCGCCAGCCAGGCACAGCCGAAAAGTGCTAAGTCCGAACTGCGTCTGCCGGGGCGGCACGAAACCGCGTCAGCCGGGGCGGCGCGAAAACCGCGTCTGCCGGGGCGGCACGAAACCGCGTCAGCCGGGGCGGCGCGAAAACTGCGTCAGCCGGGGCGAGCCCGGGTGCGGCACCACCGGGAAAACTGTGGCAAACAGACATGGCGATCGAGTGAGTGGGCCGCCAGCCAGGCACAGCCGAAAAGTGCAAAGTCCGAACCGTGTCAGCCGGGGCGACGCAAAAACCGCGTCAGCCGGGGCGGCGCGAAAACCGCGTCTGCCGGGGCGGCACGAAACCGCGTCAGCCGGGGCGGCGCGAAAACTGCG
>NW_027464835.1:122500-135000 GCF_043290135.1 Rhipicephalus microplus
TTTCTGGCACTCGGCCAAACAGTGGCCAAGAAGGGCGCTTTTCAGCGCACGCTTGGACTCCAAAACTCTGCCGCGCCTTTTTCGGCTGCCGCAAATCGAGCAAACGGTGTGTTTCGGACGGCGTTTCGCTTTCGCTACTTGCGAGTGCTTTCGTGGTCCACCCCTCTATAAATACTCGGGAGGCGTCGAAGCCGGTTCTCCAAGCCGGACCCGTAGGTATCGTTGTGTGCTCGCTCTCATTGGCCCGCCTAACCAGAAAATGCCTGCGGTACACCCATTTGGATAAGAGTGCACGCAGATGCGGGCCTCGACGGCTACACATTTCCTCGGGCGGCCGCCTCCCGGCCTCCGTGGAGCGCGGGATGCACGGTCCCATCGACAAGCCTCTCCCGTTTTTACCGTGGCGTCGCGGTTCACCACGGCAGGCGGGTCGGTCTCCTCCGCATAAAAAGGGGGACCCCCGCTTTTTGTTCCACGAAATCGCACAAGCTTTTTTCGCATCCACGGTTTGCCACCGCACACCAAAATGCCGATCCGGCTGCCTACTTTAGCCAACAGGTGGAGCCAGGCGCGCCGTACTTGCGCGGCACTTCCCACGTCCACCGAAGTCGGTGCCAAGGACCACTTTCGGCGCCGGAGCCGCGTACGAGCCTACTCGAGGCGGAAGAACGAAGCCAGCAAGGGCCTGGCCGCAAGTGCGTTCAATTGTCGGGACGTCCAAGTCCCTCGTTCTTCCGTGCTTCCTCTTTCGGCAAGTCGTTGCAGCACCTTCCCAAAGCGCGCAGACCCGCTAATCGCGACGAGCGCGACGTGGCCGTGCCGCCTTTCCCTCGGCAGCAAGCAAAACGCCTGGCAACGTCGACGCTCCCCTAACCGCGATCTCGCACCGTGTTTCGTGTGGCGAATTCAAAAGCCGGCCGGCGCTGCTGCAACCATTACGGTCGGTACGCATACGCCGCGGAGGGCGGGACGGTCATCGGAGCGTGCGGTTCCTCCATCGAGTACTGCGCACCTCGGCCGTCGCATCGCCGTGCCATGACCGGCCGCGCGTCAACGCGAACCGGTGCCAGCGAGATCCCTCGCCTGCAAGAACCGACCGGCAGCCTCCGTCACCCGAGGACGCGGAGGCGCTTGCCGCGGACGGCGGGACGGTATGCACTGGTGCACAGCGGACCCGTCACATCGCCAGTTCCTTGACCGACCGCCGACGCTTGTGCCGTTCCTCTCGTACTTGGCAGTCGCCGCGCGATTGTCGGGTCTCGTTCTTGCACGCTCGAACGGTCGGGAGGGCACTCGGCTGGCGTTTCGGGAACGCGCAGCCTCGCCTTCTACCGACGTAACCACGACTCGCCGTTCGCGCTCCGCCGCTCCTGTTTACAGTACTAGGCGGTCCCGCAGCGGTCGGGTCGCGCATTTCGAGCGCTTCGAGCCACGGTGCAGTGGCGGGTCGAAAGCCGACCTATGAGTGCGTTGCGCCGTTTGTACCCGCGTCCGCCACCTGGCCGACCGTCCAAGGTCGCGGTGTTGGCGTCCGCTGGGCGCAACAATTTGTCACGGGGTGCCGCTCCACATTCAGGCAGCCCCGTGGGGAAAAGCCGACCCCGCGTCCAAACGGGGTCAGCGGCAGAAAGTGTCGGGCGCAGACGCAGCTGAGGCGCTCACCCTTCACAATCCGTTAATGATCCTTCCGCAGGTTCACCTACGGAAACCTTGTTACGACTTTTACTTCCTCTAAATGATCAAGTTTGGTCATCTTTCCAACAGACCGGCGCAACCGAAAGGCCGCGCCGGACATCGGTCCGAAGACCTCACTAAATCATTCAATCGGTAGTAGCGACGGGCGGTGTGTACAAAGGGCAGGGACGTAATCAACGCGAGCTTATGACTCGCGCTTACTGGGAATTCCTCGTTCAAGGGGAACAATTGCAAGCCCCTATCCCAATCACGAAAGAAGTTCCACGGGTTACCCAGTCTTTTCAGACAGGGATAAAGACACGCTGCTTCCTTCAGTGTAGCGCGCGTGCGGCCCCGGACATCTAAGGGCATCACAGACCTGTTATTGCTCTGTTTCGTGCGGCTAGGAGCCGCTTGTCCCTCTAAGAAGGTTGTAAGGTGCTGGGAACCCCGCACCTATTTAATAGGCTAGAGTCTCGTTCGTTATCGGAATTAACCAGACAAATCGCTCCACCAACTAAGAACGGCCATGCACCACCATCCACCGAATCAAGAAAGAGCTCTCAATCTGTCAATCCTCCCAGTGTCCGGGCCGGGTAAGTTTTCCCGTGTTGAGTCAAATTAAGCCGCAGGCTCCACTCCTGGTGGTGCCCTTCCGTCAATTCCTTTAAGTTTCAGCTTTGCAACCATACTTCCCCCGGAACCCAAATACTTTGGTTTCCCGGAAGCTGCCCGCCGAGTCATTTGAGTAACTCAGGCGGATCGCTGGTTGGCATCGTTTATGGTCAGAACTAGGGCGGTATCTGATCGCCTTCGAACCTCTGACTTTCGTTCTTGATCAATGAAAACATTCTTGGCAAATGCTTTCGCAGTAGTTCGTCTTGCGACGGTCCAAGAATTTCACCTCTAGCGCCGCAATACGAATGCCCCCGTCCGTCCCTCTTAATCATTACCTCGTATTCCAAAAACCAACAGAACAGAAACGAGGTCTTGTTCTATTATTCCATGCAAGTTTATTCAGGCGACTCGCCTGCGTTGAGCACTCTAATTTTTTCAAAGTAAAAGCACCGGCCATCTCGAGGCACACAATGAAGTGCACCAAGAAAGAACCGGCATGATGTTCAGTCCGAGCCGTCGCATCGGGTAGATGCACTACTCGTCTGGAACTGAGATCCAACTACGAGCTTTTTAACCGCAGCAGCTTTAGTATACGCTATTGGAGCTGGAATTACCGCGGCTGCTGGCACCAGACTTGCCCTCCAATTGATCCTCGTTAAAGGATTTAGAGTGTACTCATTTCAATTACGGGGCCTCAAAAGAGTCCCGTATTGTTATTTTTCGTCACTACCTCCCCGTGCCGGGAGTGGGTAATTTGCGCGCCTGCTGCCTTCCTTGGATGTGGTAGCCGTTTCTCAGGCTCCCTCTCCGGAATCGAACCCTGATTCTCCGTTACCCGTAACAACCATGGTAAGCAAGTAACCTACCATCGAAAGTTGATAAGGCAGACACTTGAAAGAAACGTCGCCGGCTCGTGGCCATGCGATCAGCACAAAGTTATCCAGAGTCACCACACAATACGGGCCGAAACCCGATCGATCTTGGTCTAATAAAAGCACCCGTTACCCAAAGGGCTCCAGGCTCACTGCATGTATTAGCTCTAGAATTGCCACAGTTATCCAAGTAGGAAGAAACGATCTAAGGAACCATAACTGATTTAATGAGCCATTCGCGGTTTCGCCTTATTTCGGCATGTACTTAGACATGCATGGCTTAATCTTTGAGACAAGCATATGATTACTGGCAGGATCAACCAGGTAATCGTTCGACTGCGCGTCCGTCCTCGCCTTCGGCGGGCCGGACGCAGTCTGTGTGCGGCGGAGGCCACCTTCAGGCGCCCCAACACGCTTATTTTGCACTCCGAGATGACGGCGTTCGAGCTCGCTACGGCACAACCTTCCCGAAAGACGAGTGGGAGCCGTGCGGCAAGAAGCACGTTCATGCTCGCTCTTTTTCGTTGCATCGACTCGGTCGCGCCGTGCGGGTTGCCCAAGCCCGCTGCACTGTCGGTGGACCGGCCGGAACTAGCAACGGAGCCGAGACTGCAAAGCCGCCAGACGACGGGTCACGCCCGCGTCTTCGGCGCTTTCGCATCTGAATCGCCCGAGGACGACACGGAACACACCTCGATATCGTGGTAAAACGGCACCGTCCGACAACCAGCCCCTAACGCATCAAGCGGATGAGGCTGCAGACGACTGCCGTGGATTCCCCTGGAGCAGACCCGAGGACACGCTTGACGAGGCCGAAGCCCGCCGCATATCAGACACCCGGTCGCTTTCGCGTACGCCGCTCACGAGAACCCCCACATAATAGCAGCGATAAGTACCCAGACCTCCTTGGGCACTAATACGAGCGTACTCGAGAAAATTTCACCGCGGGTGTGCCCCGAAACGTGTGGCACGTTGAGCGTGCCACAAGTCTACGTCGCTCTCAAACCCGCCGAGGTCGTAGAATTTGCGACCCTACTCACGAAATTCCCACCGAGGATACGGCCGCAAACGTACCGCACCTTGGGTAGGCCACGAGTTTGTGCAACACTACGCTGACGGCACAGCACCGAGGTCGTGCGCGCACGCACGGGAAAATTCCGCCGCGGTTTCTGCCGAAAACGTGAGGCACCACGACTCTCCGCAAGTTCGCGTCGACTGCGAAAGACCGAAGTCGTGAACGACGTGTCCGCTACTCGCCGCCGACACGCTGGACACCAAACGTACAACGACTCGACGGCGTCGTAGAGGCCCACGACGCGGTTTTCCTTAACGACGTCTCGGCGTGGCACCGACAGGTTAGAACGGCCGACCAACGTTCCCTGTCCGCCGTTCGGCTCAGTCGAAGGGCTCGGCGACTTCGGCAACGCTGCGAAGCCGCACGGTGACGCACGCCATGTCCCCATTTTTTTTTTTTTTTCTTTCTGCGTCTGCCGGGGTGCCCCTATAATAGCAGCGATAAGCACCCAGACCGCCGTGGGTCGCTCGCCCCGGCTGACGTGGTTTTTCGTACTCCTGCGGCGGTCGCCGTCAAGCACGTCCAAATACGCTACTTTCGTGGGCGCATTCACGCTCTTTCGCTTCGCCGGAGTGCCAGCACTCACTCTGCCAAAAACGGCGAACATCCGAGCGGCGGTTCCCACTTTTGCGTCGGCGTCGCAAACCCCGCCCCGGCAGACGAGGTTTGCCGTACTCGTGCGACGGTGGCCGGCGGGCACGTCGAAAGACGCCGATATCGTGCGCGAATTGGCGCACCTTGGCTTCACCGGAGTGCCGCCACTGACTCCTCCAAAAACGGCGAAGATCCGAGCGGCGCTTCCCACTTTCGCATCGGCGTCCCGAACTCCGCCCCGGCTGACGCGGTTTACCGTACTCGTGCGACGGTCGCCGGCGAGCACGTGGAAAGACGCCGATATCGTGCCCGAATCGGCTCCGTTCGGCTTCGCCGGAGTGCCAGCACTGGCTCGGCGAAAGACGACGAACATCCGAGCGACGGTTCTCACTATTGCGTACGCGTCGCAAACCCCGCCCCGGCAGACGCACTTTGCCGTACTCGTGCGACGGTCGCCGGCGAGCACGTAGAAAGACGCCGATATCGTGCCGGAATCGGCCCCGTTTGGCTTCGCCGGAGTGCCAGCACTCACTCGGCCACAAACGGCGAACATCCGAGCGGCGGTTCCCACTTAGCCGTCGGCGTCCCGAACTCCGCCCCGGCAGACGCGGTTGCCGAGCTCGTGCGACTAGCGACCGCGAAGCCGTCTCGCGACGCCGCTTTCGTGCGCGGCTCCCACTGCGACCTGGGTCACCCGAGGTCGACGAGCAAGAAAGAATGTCGAAAAAAAATTTTTTTTTTTTTTGCGTCTGCCGGGGTGCCCCTATAATAGCAGCGATAAGCACCCAGACCGCCATGGGTCGCTCGCCCCGGCTGACGTGGTTTTTCGTTTTCCTGCGGTGGTCGTCGTCAAGCACGTCCAAACACGCCACTTTCGTGGGCGCATTCGCGCTCTTTCGCTTCGCCGGAGTGCCAGCACTCACTCTGCCAAAAACGGCGAACATCCTAGTGGCGGTTCCCACTTTTGCGTCGGCGTCGCCAACCCCGCCCCGGCATACGCGGTTTGCCGTACTCGTGCGGCGGTGGCCGGCGGGCACGTCGAAAGACACCGATATCGTGCGCGAGTCGATGCTTCTTGGTCTCGCAGGAGGGCCGCCACTCACTCCTGCAAAAACGGCGAAGATCCGAGCGGCGCTTCCCACTTTTTCGTCGGCATCGCAAACCTCGCCCCGGCAGACGCGCTTTGCCGTACTCGTGCGACGGTCGCCGGCGAGCACGTCGAAATACGCCGATATCGTGCCCGAATCGGCCCCGTTTCGCTTCGCCGGAGTGCCAGCACTCACTCGGCCAAAAACGGCGAACATCCGAGCAGCGGTACCCACTTAGCCGTCGGCATCCCGAACTCCGCGCCGGCTGACGCGGTTGCCGAGCTCGTGCGACTAGCGACCGCGAACGCGTCTCGCGACGCCGCTTTCGTGCGCGGCTCCCATTGCGACCTGGGTTACCCGAGCTCGACCAGCAAAAAAGAAGGTCGAAAAAAAATTTTTTTTTTCTGCGTCTGCCGGGGTGCCCCTATAATAGCAGCGATAAGCACCCAGACCGCCGTGGGTCGCTCGCCCCGGCTGACGTGGTTTTTCGTACTCCTGCAGCGGTCGCCGTCAAGCACGTCCAAATACGCCACTTTCGTGGGCGCTTTCGCGCTCTTTCGCGTCGCCGGTGTGCCAGCACTCACTCTGCCAAAAACGGCGAACATCCTAGTGGCGGTTCCCACTTTTGCGTCGGCGTCGCCAACCCCGCCCCGGCATACGCGGTTTGCCGTACTCGTGCGGCGGTGGCCGGCGGGCACGTCGAAAGACACCGATATCGTGCGCGAGTCGATGCTTCTTGGTCTCGCAGGAGGGCCGCCACTCACTCCTGCAAAAACGGCGAAGATCCGAGCGGCGCTTCCCACTTTTTCGTCGGCATCGCAAACCTCGCCCCGGCAGACGCGCTTTGCCGTACTCGTGCGACGGTCGCCGGCGAGCACGTCGAAATACGCCGATATCGTGCCCGAATCGGCCCCGTTTCGCTTCGCCGGAGTGCCAGCACTCACTCGGCCAAAAACGGCGAACATCCGAGCAGCGGTACCCACTTAGCCGTCGGCATCCCGAACTCCGCGCCGGCTGACGCGGTTGCCGAGCTCGTGCGACTAGCGACCGCGAACGCGTCTCGCGACGCCGCTTTCGTGCGCGGCTCCCATTGCGACCTGGGTTACCCGAGCTCGACCAGCAAAAAAGAAGGTCGAAAAAAAATTTTTTTTTTCTGCGTCTGCCGGGGTGCCCCTATAATAGCAGCGATAAGCACCCAGACCGCCGTGGGTCGCTCGCCCCGGCTGACGTGGTTTTTCGTACTCCTGCAGCGGTCGCCGTCAAGCACGTCCAAATACGCCACTTTCGTGGGCGCTTTCGCGCTCTTTCGCGTCGCCGGTGTGCCAGCACTCACTCTGCCAAAAACGGCCAACATCCGAGCGGCGGTTCCCACTTTTGCGTCGGCGTCGTAAACCCCGCCCCGGCAGACGCGGTTTGCCCTACTCGTTCGACGGTCGCCGGCGAGCGCGTCGAAAGACGCCGATATCGTGCGCTAATTGGCGCTCCTTGGCTTCTCCGGAGTGCCGCCACTCACTCCTCCAAAAACGGCGAAGATCCGAGCGGCGTTCTCCACTTTCGCATCGGCGTCCCGAACTCCGCCCGGGCTGACGCGGTTTACCGTACTCGTGCGACGGTCGCCGCCGGGCACGTCGAAAGACGCCGATATCGTGCCGTAATCGGCCCCGTTTGGCTTCGCCCGAGTGCCAGCACTCACTCGGCCAAAAACGGCGAACATCCGAGCAGCGTTTCCCACTTTCGCATCGGCGTCCCGAAGCCCGCCCCGGCAGACGCGGTTTGCCCTACTCGAGCGACGGTCGCCGGCGATCACGTCGAAAGGCGCCGAATTCGTGCACGAATCGATGCTTCTTGGTCTCGCAGGAGGGCCGCCACTCACTCCTGCAAAAACGGCGAAGATCCGAGTTGCGCTTCCCACTTTTTCGTCGGCGTCCCGAACTACGCCCCGGCTGACGCGGTTTACCGTACTCGTGCGACGGTCGCCGGCGGGCACTTCAAAATACGCCGATTTCGTGGGCGCATTCACGCTGTTTCGCTTCCCCGGAGTGCCAACACTCACTCTGCCGAAAGCGGCGATCATCCGAGCGGCGGTTCCCACTTTTGCGTCGGCTTCGCAAACGGCGCCCCGGCAGACGCGCTCGTGCGACGTACTCGTGCGACGGTCGCCGGCGAGCACGTCGAAAGACGCCGATATCGTGCTCGAATCGACCCCGTTTCGCTTCGCCGGAGTGCTGCCAGTCACGGCGCAGAGAACGGCGAACAAGTGTTTTTTTTTTTTTTTCCTAGAATTTGTGTTATAGAAGGCACATTTGATATCGGACGATAATTTTCAACTTTATCACGCGCACCGATTTTCGTGTAGAGGTTTGCAAGTTTATGGGAATTTCTCCACTTGGAATAATGCGATTTAGTAGTACTACGAGAACTTCATGGATGTACTCAAGGGTACGGGGCAAGTCAGTTACGTCAACACCTGCAGATTTTTTACACTTCAAACTGAAAATTGTTGGTTGTGAGTCCTCGTGTGATATTAAAGGCCGATTCGCTAACACATAGAACAAAGAAAGAAAGGAAGAAAAAACGCCCGCGCTCGCTCAAGAAACCTGGGTTCGCAACAAGTGGCAACAACAAGCAACCGAGCGAGTGCGCCAAAACCCGTGGCGGCCGAACAAACGCGAAGTCCCAACCGCGTCAGCCGGGGCGGCACGGGACAGGAAAAATCACTTCAGCCGGGGCGGCGGGGCACCGAATAAACCTCGTCACCTCGTCGCAGGATAAAAGAGGAAACAAAAAGTCTAAACAGCGTCTGCTGGAGCGAATGCGTAATAAAACAACAACAACAACAAAAAAAAAACACCCGCGCTCAAGAAGTCTGCAATCCTCACAAAAGGCGACTGTGACCGAGCAGCGTCAGCCGGGGCCGTGCGGAAACGGAAAAACCGCGACTACCGGGGCGTCGAGGCACCGAAAAATCCACTTCAGCCGCGGCGAAAAAAAAAACAAAAAGAAAGACGGAGGGGGGGGGGGGGAACCACGTCTGCCGGGGCGAAGGAAAAAAAAAAACGCGTCTGCCGGGGCGAGCCCGGGTGCGGCACCACCGGGAAAACTGTGGCAAACAGACATGGCGATCGAGTGAGTGGGCCGCCAGCCAGGCTCAGCCAAAAAGTGCAAAGTCCGAACTGCGTCAGCCGGGGCGGCAAAAACCGCGTCAGCCGGGGCGGCGCAAAAAACCGCGTCTGCCGGGGCGGCACGAAACCGCGTCAGCCGGGGCGGGGCGAAAACTGCGTCAGCCGGGGCGAAAAGAAAAAAAAAAAACGCGTCTGCCGGGGCAAGCCCGGGTGCGGCACCACCGGGAAAACTGTGGCAAACAGACATGGCGATCGAGTGAGTGGGCCGCCAGCCAGGCACAGCCGAAAAGTGCAAAGTCCGAACCGTGTCAGCCGGGGCGACGCAAAAACCGCGTCAGCCGGGGCGGCGCGAAAACCGCGTCAGCCGGGGCGGCACGAAACCGCGTCAGCCGGGGCGGCGCGAAAACTGCGTCAGCCGGGGCGGCGCGAAAACCTCGTCAGCCGGGGCGAGCGAAAAGGGGGGGGGGGGGGAACCACGTCTGCCGGGGCGAAAGAAAAAAAAACGCGTCTGCCGGGGCGAGCCCGGGTGCGGCACCACCGGGAAGACTGTGGCAAACAGACATGGCGATCGAGTGAGTGGGCCGCCAGCCAGGCTCAGCCCAAAAAGTGCCAAGTCCGAACTGCGTCAGCCGGGGCGGCAAAAACCGCGTCAGCCGGGGCGGCGCGAAAACCGCGTCTGCCGGGGCGGCGCGAAAACTGCGTCTGCCGGGGCGAGCCCGGGTGCGGCACCACCGGGAAAACTGTGGCAAACAGACATGGCGATCGAGTGAGTGGGCCGCCAGCCAGGCACAGCCGAAAAGTGCTAAGTCCGAACTGCGTCTGCCGGGGCGGCACGAAACCGCGTCAGCCGGGGCGGCGCGAAAACCGCGTCTGCCGGGGCGGCACGAAACCGCGTCAGCCGGGGCGGCGCGAAAACTGCGTCAGCCGGGGCGAGCCCGGGTGCGGCACCACCGGGAAAACTGTGGCAAACAGACATGGCGATCGAGTGAGTGGGCCGCCAGCCAGGCACAGCCGAAAAGTGCTAAGTCCGAACTGCGTCTGCCGGGGCGGCACGAAACCGCGTCAGCCGGGGCGGCGCGAAAACCGCGTCTGCCGGGGCGGCACGAAACCGCGTCAGCCGGGGCGGCGCGAAAACTGCGTCAGCCGGGGCGAGCCCGGGTGCGGCACCACCGGGAAAACTGTGGCAAACAGACATGGCGATCGAGTGAGTGGGCCGCCAGCCAGGCACAGCCGAAAAGTGCAAAGTCCGAACCGTGTCAGCCGGGGCGACGCAAAAACCGCGTCAGCCGGGGCGGCGCGAAAACCGCGTCAGCCGGGGCGGCACGAAACCGCGTCAGCCGGGGCGGCGCGAAAACTGCGTCAGCCGGGGCGGCGCGAAAACCTCGTCAGCCGGGGCGAGCGAAAAGGGGGGGGGGGGGGGGGAACCACGTCTGCCGGGGCGAAAGAAAAAAAAAACGCGTCTGCCGGGGCGAGCCCGGGTGCGGCACCACCGGGAAGACTGTGGCAAACAGACATGGCGATCGAGTGAGTGGGCCGCCAGCCAGGCTCAGCCCAAAAAGTGCCAAGTCCGAACTGCGTCAGCCGGGGCGGCAAAAACCGCGTCAGCCGGGGCGGCGCGAAAACCGCGTCTGCCGGGGCGGCGCGAAAACTGCGTCAGCCGGGGCGAGCCCGGGTGCGGCACCACCGGGAAAACTGTGGCTAACAGACATGGCGATCGAGTGAGTGGGCCACCAGCCAGGCTCAGCCAAAAAGTGCCAAGTCCGAACTGCGTCAGCCGGGGCGGCAAAAACCGCGTCAGCCGGGGCGGTGCAAAAAAACCGCGTCTGCCGGGGCGGCACGAAACCGCGTCAGCCGGGGCGGCGCGAAAACTGCGTCAGCCGGGGCGAAAGAAAAAAAAAAACGCGTCTGCCGGGGCGAGCCCGGGTGCGGCACCACCGGGAAAACTGTGGCAAACAGACATGGCGATCGAGTGAGTGGGCCGCCAGCCAGGCACAGCCGAAAAGTGCTAAGTCCGAACTGCGTCTGCCGGGGCGGCACGAAACCGCGTCAGCCGGGGCGGCGCGAAAACCGCGTCTGCCGGGGCGGCACGAAACCGCGTCAGCCGGGGCGGCGCGAAAACTGCGTCAGCCGGGGCGAGCCCGGGTGCGGCACCACCGGGAAAACTGTGGCAAACAGACATGGCGATCGAGTGAGTGGGCCGCCAGCCAGGCACAGCCGAAAAGTGCTAAGTCCGAACTGCGTCTGCCGGGGCGGCACGAAACCGCGTCAGCCGGGGCGGCGCGAAAACCGCGTCTGCCGGGGCGGCACGAAACCGCGTCAGCCGGGGCGGCGCGAAAACTGCGTCAGCCGGGGCGAGCCCGGGTGCGGCACCACCGGGAAAACTGTGGCAAACAGACATGGCGATTGAGTGAGTGGGCCGCCAGCCAGGCACAGCCGAAAAGTGCTAAGTCCGAACTGCGTCTGCCGGGGCGGCACGAAACCGCGTCAGCCGGGGCGGCGCGAAAACCGCGTCTGCCGGGGCGGCACGAAACCGCGTCAGCCGGGGCGGCGCGAAAACTGCGTCAGCCGGGGCGAGCCCGGGTGCGGCACCACCGGGAAAACTGTGGCAAACAGACATGGCGATCGAGTGAGTGGGCCGCCAGCCAGGCACAGCCGAAAAGTGCTAAGTCCGAACTGCGTCTGCCGGGGCGGCACGAAACCGCGTCAGCCGGGGCGGCGCGAAAACCGCGTCTGCCGGGGCGGCACGAAACCGCGTCAGCCGGGGCGGCGCGAAAACTGCGTCAGCCGGGGCGAGCCCGGGTGCGGCACCACCGGGAAAACTGTGGCAAACAGACATGGCGATCGAGTGAGTGGGCCGCCAGCCAGGCACAGCCGAAAAGTGCAAAGTCCGAACCGTGTCAGCCGGGGCGACGCAAAAACCGCGTCAGCCGGGGCGGCGCGAAAACCGCGTCTGCCGGGGCGGCACGAAACCGCGTCAGCCGGGGCGGCGCGAAAACTGCGTCAGCCGGGGCGAGCCCGGGTGCGGCACCACCGGGAAAACTGTGGCAAACAGACATGGCGATCGAGTGAGTGGGCCGCCAGCCAGGCACAGCCGAAAAGTGCTAAGTCCGAACTGCGTCAGCCGGGGCGGCAAAAACCGCGTCAGCCGGGGCGGCGCAAAAACCGCGTCTGCCGGGGCGAAATAAAAAAAAAAAACAAAGAAAAAAGCCCGCGCTTAATCAAAAGAAAACAAAGAAAAAAGCTTGCGCTTAATCAAAAGAAAACAAACAAAAAAAGTTCGCGCTTAAGCCTGGCGGTGGAACCACCGGGGCAAACAGACCTGGCGATCGAGTGAGTGGGCCGCCAGCCAGGCACAGCCAAAAAGTGCAAAGTCCGAACCGCGTCAGCCGGGGCGGCGCGAAAACCGCGTCAGCCGGGGCGGCGCGAAAACCGCGTCAGCCGGGGCGGCGCAAAAACC
>NW_027464835.1:142500-157500 GCF_043290135.1 Rhipicephalus microplus
CCCGCAACCCTGTACAGGGTCACATCTTCACAAGGCTGGCAAGCGGCATTCCGCTGCGCGCGTGCGTCGTCCGAGCAGTTGCGTGATAAACGACCGTGTCGAAAGCCCAAACACCGCCGAGGCCAGTCGCCGCCGCCGCAAGGGCAGCCACGCAGCCTGGCGAGAGGCATCGTCTCGTGTAGCGTCGCCCCCGCCCCAACTGGAGTGGCCCAGTTTTTTGAACGGGACGGGAACTGCGAAGCACTTAGACCGACGGCGGACTACGACGAGAACGCCTTAAGCTTCGCCAACGTTTCGCCAACTCGTGCGGGAGACTTTTTCCGCTTCGCGGCAAGTCGTCGCGCCGTGCTCTCCGCATCAACCGCGTACGCAGCGAACCGCAAACGTCGGGCGCAGCCTCCTCACCTCCCTGCGCTTTGCGCGCGAACGTTCCCTGTTCGCGCGGCAAAGCCTGGAGGAGGCACGGCCCCGCAGCGTGTTCGAGCGCCCGGTCTACGGGACACCCTGCTTACTTCGAGGGCAACAAGCGCAACGCAAGGCTGCGATCTCGCGCACTTTGCGCACGGCTGGAGAAGCTTTGCTGGCCGGCTTTCGCTCCTCGTGTTTACCGTGCGTTAAAGTTGCGCGTCCGTGGCTCTCGCAGCTCTTGCGCGCCCGGTCGCAGAGAGGAGTACGCAACCTCGACCGCACTTTCCCTGCAGGCTTCCTTCCGACTCGAAGTCCTGCGGCGGTCTCAACGAGGTGCCACATCCTCAATGCAGTCGGTCGCCCCCGTTTCGGTTGGGCTCTGGCACGACGGTCGCCACCGTCTCGCCCTTGAGTGGCCGCTGTTGGCGCTCGCTGTGAGGTGTTCAGCGTGCTGTCCGTGTTGCCGACGCGGTCAAAACGAGTCGACGGCTCACGTTCCCTTGTGCGCCGAAGGCTCTCTTGATATGTGATCCGACCCTCAGACAGACGAAGCCAAGGGAAGACCCAAGGCCGCAATGTGCGTTCAAAGAATCAGTGCTCAGTGTGTCCTGCAATTCACACCAAGTCTCGCAGCTGGCTGCGTTCTTCATCGACTCGAGAACCGAGTGATCCACCGCTTAGAGTCGTGAAAAAGTGTTTGTTCAATTCCGTACAGTCAAAACCAAACGTTTCTGGCACTCGGCCAAACAGTGGCCAAGAAGGGCGCTTTTCAGCGCACGCTTGGACTCCAAAACTCTGCCGCGCCTTTTTCGGCTGCCGCAAATCGAGCAAACGGTGTGTTTCGGACGGCGTTTCGCTTTCGCTACTTGCGAGTGCTTTCGTGGTCCACCCCTCTATAAATACTCGGGAGGCGTCGAAGCCGGTTCTCCAAGCCGGACCCGTAGGTATCGTTGTGTGCTCGCTCTCATTGGCCCGCCTAACCAGAAAATGCCTGCGGTACACCCATTTGGATAAGAGTGCACGCAGATGCGGGCCTCGACGGCTACACATTTCCTCGGGCGGCCGCCTCCCGGCCTCCGTGGAGCGCGGGATGCACGGTCCCATCGACAAGCCTCTCCCGTTTTTACCGTGGCGTCGCGGTTCACCACGGCAGGCGGGTCGGTCTCCTCCGCATAAAAAGGGGGACCCCCGCTTTTTGTTCCACGAAATCGCACAAGCTTTTTTCGCATCCACGGTTTGCCACCGCACACCAAAATGCCGATCCGGCTGCCTACTTTAGCCAACAGGTGGAGCCAGGCGCGCCGTACTTGCGCGGCACTTCCCACGTCCACCGAAGTCGGTGCCAAGGACCACTTTCGGCGCCGGAGCCGCGTACGAGCCTACTCGAGGCGGAAGAACGAAGCCAGCAAGGGCCTGGCCGCAAGTGCGTTCAATTGTCGGGACGTCCAAGTCCCTCGTTCTTCCGTGCTTCCTCTTTCGGCAAGTCGTTGCGGCACCTTCCCAAAGCGCGCAGACCCGCTAATCGCGACGAGCGCGACGTGGCCGTGCCGCCTTTCCCTCGGCAGCAAGCAAAACGCCTGGCAACGTCGACGCTCCCCTAACCGCGATCTCGCACCGTGTTTCGTGTGGCGAATTCAAAAGCCGGCCGGCGCTGCTGCAACCATTACGGTCGGTACGCATACGCCGCGGAGGGCGGGACGGTCATCGGAGCGTGCGGTTCCTCCATCGAGTACTGCGCACCTCGGCCGTCGCATCGCCGTGCCATGACCGGCCGCGCGTCAACGCGAACCGGTGCCAGCGAGATCCCTCGCCTGCAAGAACCGACCGGCAGCCTCCGTCACCCGAGGACGCGGAGGCGCTTGCCGCGGACGGCGGGACGGTATGCACTGGTGCACAGCGGACCCGTCACATCGCCAGTTCCTTGACCGACCGCCGACGCTTGTGCCGTTCCTCTCGTACTTGGCAGTCGCCGCGCGATTGTCGGGTCTCGTTCTTGCACGCTCGAACGGTCGGGAGGGCACTCGGCTGGCGTTTCGGGAACGCGCAGCCTCGCCTTCTACCGACGTAACCACGACTCGCCGTTCGCGCTCCGCCGCTCCTGTTTACAGTACTAGGCGGTCCCGCAGCGGTCGGGTCGCGCATTTCGAGCGCTTCGAGCCACGGTGCAGTGGCGGGTCGAAAGCCGACCTATGAGTGCGTTGCGCCGTTTGTACCCGCGTCCGCCACCTGGCCGACCGTCCAAGGTCGCGGTGTTGGCGTCCGCTGGGCGCAACAATTTGTCACGGGGTGCCGCTCCACATTCAGGCAGCCCCGTGGGGAAAAGCCGACCCCGCGTCCAAACGGGGTCAGCGGCAGAAAGTGTCGGGCGCAGACGCAGCTGAGGCGCTCACCCTTCACAATCCGTTAATGATCCTTCCGCAGGTTCACCTACGGAAACCTTGTTACGACTTTTACTTCCTCTAAATGATCAAGTTTGGTCATCTTTCCAACAGACCGGCGCAACCGAAAGGCCGCGCCGGACATCGGTCCGAAGACCTCACTAAATCATTCAATCGGTAGTAGCGACGGGCGGTGTGTACAAAGGGCAGGGACGTAATCAACGCGAGCTTATGACTCGCGCTTACTGGGAATTCCTCGTTCAAGGGGAACAATTGCAAGCCCCTATCCCAATCACGAAAGAAGTTCCACGGGTTACCCAGTCTTTTCAGACAGGGATAAAGACACGCTGCTTCCTTCAGTGTAGCGCGCGTGCGGCCCCGGACATCTAAGGGCATCACAGACCTGTTATTGCTCTGTTTCGTGCGGCTAGGAGCCGCTTGTCCCTCTAAGAAGGTTGTAAGGTGCTGGGAACCCCGCACCTATTTAATAGGCTAGAGTCTCGTTCGTTATCGGAATTAACCAGACAAATCGCTCCACCAACTAAGAACGGCCATGCACCACCATCCACCGAATCAAGAAAGAGCTCTCAATCTGTCAATCCTCCCAGTGTCCGGGCCGGGTAAGTTTTCCCGTGTTGAGTCAAATTAAGCCGCAGGCTCCACTCCTGGTGGTGCCCTTCCGTCAATTCCTTTAAGTTTCAGCTTTGCAACCATACTTCCCCCGGAACCCAAATACTTTGGTTTCCCGGAAGCTGCCCGCCGAGTCATTTGAGTAACTCAGGCGGATCGCTGGTTGGCATCGTTTATGGTCAGAACTAGGGCGGTATCTGATCGCCTTCGAACCTCTGACTTTCGTTCTTGATCAATGAAAACATTCTTGGCAAATGCTTTCGCAGTAGTTCGTCTTGCGACGGTCCAAGAATTTCACCTCTAGCGCCGCAATACGAATGCCCCCGTCCGTCCCTCTTAATCATTACCTCGTATTCCAAAAACCAACAGAACAGAAACGAGGTCTTGTTCTATTATTCCATGCAAGTTTATTCAGGCGACTCGCCTGCGTTGAGCACTCTAATTTTTTCAAAGTAAAAGCACCGGCCATCTCGAGGCACACAATGAAGTGCACCAAGAAAGAACCGGCATGATGTTCAGTCCGAGCCGTCGCATCGGGTAGATGCACTACTCGTCTGGAACTGAGATCCAACTACGAGCTTTTTAACCGCAGCAGCTTTAGTATACGCTATTGGAGCTGGAATTACCGCGGCTGCTGGCACCAGACTTGCCCTCCAATTGATCCTCGTTAAAGGATTTAGAGTGTACTCATTTCAATTACGGGGCCTCAAAAGAGTCCCGTATTGTTATTTTTCGTCACTACCTCCCCGTGCCGGGAGTGGGTAATTTGCGCGCCTGCTGCCTTCCTTGGATGTGGTAGCCGTTTCTCAGGCTCCCTCTCCGGAATCGAACCCTGATTCTCCGTTACCCGTAACAACCATGGTAAGCAAGTAACCTACCATCGAAAGTTGATAAGGCAGACACTTGAAAGAAACGTCGCCGGCTCGTGGCCATGCGATCAGCACAAAGTTATCCAGAGTCACCACACAATACGGGCCGAAACCCGATCGATCTTGGTCTAATAAAAGCACCCGTTACCCAAAGGGCTCCAGGCTCACTGCATGTATTAGCTCTAGAATTGCCACAGTTATCCAAGTAGGAAGAAACGATCTAAGGAACCATAACTGATTTAATGAGCCATTCGCGGTTTCGCCTTATTTCGGCATGTACTTAGACATGCATGGCTTAATCTTTGAGACAAGCATATGATTACTGGCAGGATCAACCAGGTAATCGTTCGACTGCGCGTCCGTCCTCGCCTTCGGCGGGCCGGACGCAGTCTGTGTGCGGCGGAGGCCACCTTCAGGCGCCCCAACACGCTTATTTTGCACTCCGAGATGACGGCGTTCGAGCTCGCTACGGCACAACCTTCCCGAAAGACGAGTGGGAGCCGTGCGGCAAGAAGCACGTTCATGCTCGCTCTTTTTCGTTGCATCGACTCGGTCGCGCCGTGCGGGTTGCCCAAGCCCGCTGCACTGTCGGTGGACCGGCCGGAACTAGCAACGGAGCCGAGACTGCAAAGCCGCCAGACGACGGGTCACGCCCGCGTCTTCGGCGCTTTCGCATCTGAATCGCCCGAGGACGACACGGAACACACCTCGATATCGTGGTAAAACGGCACCGTCCGACAACCAGCCCCTAACGCATCAAGCGGATGAGGCTGCAGACGACTGCCGTGGATTCCCCTGGAGCAGACCCGAGGACACGCTTGACGAGGCCGAAGCCCGCCGCATATCAGACACCCGGTCGCTTTCGCGTACGCCGCTCACGAGAACCCCCACATAATAGCAGCGATAAGTACCCAGACCTCCTTGGGCACTAATACGAGCGTACTCGAGAAAATTTCACCGCGGGTGTGCCCCGAAACGTGTGGCACGTTGAGCGTGCCACAAGTCTACGTCGCTCTCAAACCCGCCGAGGTCGTAGAATTTGCGACCCTACTCACGAAATTCCCACCGAGGATACGGCCGCAAACGTACCGCACCTTGGGTAGGCCACGAGTTTGTGCAACACTACGCTGACGGCACAGCACCGAGGTCGTGCGCGCACGCACGGGAAAATTCCGCCGCGGTTTCTGCCGAAAACGTGAGGCACCACGACTCTCCGCAAGTTCGCGTCGACTGCGAAAGACCGAAGTCGTGAACGACGTGTCCGCTACTCGCCGCCGACACGCTGGACACCAAACGTACAACGACTCGACGGCGTCGTAGAGGCCCACGACGCGGTTTTCCTTAACGACGTCTCGGCGTGGCACCGACAGGTTAGAACGGCCGACCAACGTTCCCTGTCCGCCGTTCGGCTCAGTCGAAGGGCTCGGCGACTTCGGCAACGCTGCGAAGCCGCACGGTGACGCACGCCATGTCCCCATTTTTTTTTTTTTTTTCTTTCTGCGTCTGCCGGGGTGCCCCTATAATAGCAGCGATAAGCACCCAGACCGCCGTGGGTCGCTCGCCCCGGCTGACGTGGTTTTTCGTACTCCTGCGGCGGTCGCCGTCAAGCACGTCCAAATACGCTACTTTCGTGGGCGCATTCACGCTCTTTCGCTTCGCCGGAGTGCCAGCACTCACTCTGCCAAAAACGGCGAACATCCGAGCGGCGGTTCCCACTTTTGCGTCGGCGTCGCAAACCCCGCCCCGGCAGACGAGGTTTGCCGTACTCGTGCGACGGTGGCCGGCGGGCACGTCGAAAGACGCCGATATCGTGCGCGAATTGGCGCACCTTGGCTTCACCGGAGTGCCGCCACTGACTCCTCCAAAAACGGCGAAGATCCGAGCGGCGCTTCCCACTTTCGCATCGGCGTCCCGAACTCCGCCCCGGCTGACGCGGTTTACCGTACTCGTGCGACGGTCGCCGGCGAGCACGTGGAAAGACGCCGATATCGTGCCCGAATCGGCTCCGTTCGGCTTCGCCGGAGTGCCAGCACTGGCTCGGCGAAAGACGACGAACATCCGAGCGACGGTTCTCACTATTGCGTACGCGTCGCAAACCCCGCCCCGGCAGACGCACTTTGCCGTACTCGTGCGACGGTCGCCGGCGAGCACGTAGAAAGACGCCGATATCGTGCCGGAATCGGCCCCGTTTGGCTTCGCCGGAGTGCCAGCACTCACTCGGCCACAAACGGCGAACATCCGAGCGGCGGTTCCCACTTAGCCGTCGGCGTCCCGAACTCCGCCCCGGCAGACGCGGTTGCCGAGCTCGTGCGACTAGCGACCGCGAAGCCGTCTCGCGACGCCGCTTTCGTGCGCGGCTCCCACTGCGACCTGGGTCACCCGAGGTCGACGAGCAAGAAAGAATGTCGAAAAAAAATTTTTTTTTTTTTGCGTCTGCCGGGGTGCCCCTATAATAGCAGCGATAAGCACCCAGACCGCCATGGGTCGCTCGCCCCGGCTGAACGTGGTTTTTCGTTTTCCTGCGGTGGTCGTCGTCAAGCACGTCCAAACACGCCACTTTCGTGGGCGCATTCGCGCTCTTTCGCTTCGCCGGAGTGCCAGCACTCACTCTGCCAAAAACGGCGAACATCCTAGTGGCGGTTCCCACTTTTGCGTCGGCGTCGCCAACCCCGCCCCGGCATACGCGGTTTGCCGTACTCGTGCGGCGGTGGCCGGCGGGCACGTCGAAAGACACCGATATCGTGCGCGAGTCGATGCTTCTTGGTCTCGCAGGAGGGCCGCCACTCACTCCTGCAAAAACGGCGAAGATCCGAGCGGCGCTTCCCACTTTTTCGTCGGCATCGCAAACCTCGCCCCGGCAGACGCGCTTTGCCGTACTCGTGCGACGGTCGCCGGCGAGCACGTCGAAATACGCCGATATCGTGCCCGAATCGGCCCCGTTTCGCTTCGCCGGAGTGCCAGCACTCACTCGGCCAAAAACGGCGAACATCCGAGCAGCGGTACCCACTTAGCCGTCGGCATCCCGAACTCCGCGCCGGCTGACGCGGTTGCCGAGCTCGTGCGACTAGCGACCGCGAACGCGTCTCGCGACGCCGCTTTCGTGCGCGGCTCCCATTGCGACCTGGGTTACCCGAGCTCGACCAGCAAAAAAGAAGGTCGAAAAAAAATTTTTTTTTTCTGCGTCTGCCGGGGTGCCCCTATAATAGCAGCGATAAGCACCCAGACCGCCGTGGGTCGCTCGCCCCGGCTGACGTGGTTTTTCGTACTCCTGCAGCGGTCGCCGTCAAGCACGTCCAAATACGCCACTTTCGTGGGCGCTTTCGCGCTCTTTCGCGTCGCCGGTGTGCCAGCACTCACTCTGCCAAAAACGGCGAACATCCTAGTGGCGGTTCCCACTTTTGCGTCGGCGTCGCCAACCCCGCCCCGGCATACGCGGTTTGCCGTACTCGTGCGGCGGTGGCCGGCGGGCACGTCGAAAGACACCGATATCGTGCGCGAGTCGATGCTTCTTGGTCTCGCAGGAGGGCCGCCACTCACTCCTGCAAAAACGGCGAAGATCCGAGCGGCGCTTCCCACTTTTTCGTCGGCATCGCAAACCTCGCCCCGGCAGACGCGCTTTGCCGTACTCGTGCGACGGTCGCCGGCGAGCACGTCGAAATACGCCGATATCGTGCCCGAATCGGCCCCGTTTCGCTTCGCCGGAGTGCCAGCACTCACTCGGCCAAAAACGGCGAACATCCGAGCAGCGGTACCCACTTAGCCGTCGGCATCCCGAACTCCGCGCCGGCTGACGCGGTTGCCGAGCTCGTGCGACTAGCGACCGCGAACGCGTCTCGCGACGCCGCTTTCGTGCGCGGCTCCCATTGCGACCTGGGTTACCCGAGCTCGACCAGCAAAAAAGAAGGTCGAAAAAAAATTTTTTTTTTCTGCGTCTGCCGGGGTGCCCCTATAATAGCAGCGATAAGCACCCAGACCGCCGTGGGTCGCTCGCCCCGGCTGACGTGGTTTTTCGTACTCCTGCAGCGGTCGCCGTCAAGCACGTCCAAATACGCCACTTTCGTGGGCGCTTTCGCGCTCTTTCGCGTCGCCGGTGTGCCAGCACTCACTCTGCCAAAAACGGCCAACATCCGAGCGGCGGTTCCCACTTTTGCGTCGGCGTCGTAAACCCCGCCCCGGCAGACGCGGTTTGCCCTACTCGTTCGACGGTCGCCGGCGAGCGCGTCGAAAGACGCCGATATCGTGCGCTAATTGGCGCTCCTTGGCTTCTCCGGAGTGCCGCCACTCACTCCTCCAAAAACGGCGAAGATCCGAGCGGCGTTCTCCACTTTCGCATCGGCGTCCCGAACTCCGCCCGGGCTGACGCGGTTTACCGTACTCGTGCGACGGTCGCCGCCGGGCACGTCGAAAGACGCCGATATCGTGCCGTAATCGGCCCCGTTTGGCTTCGCCCGAGTGCCAGCACTCACTCGGCCAAAAACGGCGAACATCCGAGCAGCGTTTCCCACTTTCGCATCGGCGTCCCGAAGCCCGCCCCGGCAGACGCGGTTTGCCCTACTCGAGCGACGGTCGCCGGCGATCACGTCGAAAGGCGCCGAATTCGTGCACGAATCGATGCTTCTTGGTCTCGCAGGAGGGCCGCCACTCACTCCTGCAAAAACGGCGAAGATCCGAGTTGCGCTTCCCACTTTTTCGTCGGCGTCCCGAACTACGCCCCGGCTGACGCGGTTTACCGTACTCGTGCGACGGTCGCCGGCGGGCACTTCAAAATACGCCGATTTCGTGGGCGCATTCACGCTGTTTCGCTTCCCCGGAGTGCCAACACTCACTCTGCCGAAAGCGGCGATCATCCGAGCGGCGGTTCCCACTTTTGCGTCGGCTTCGCAAACGGCGCCCCGGCAGACGCGCTCGTGCGACGTACTCGTGCGACGGTCGCCGGCGAGCACGTCGAAAGACGCCGATATCGTGCTCGAATCGACCCCGTTTCGCTTCGCCGGAGTGCTGCCAGTCACGGCGCAGAGAACGGCGAACAAGTGTTTTTTTTTTTTTTTCCTAGAATTTGTGTTATAGAAGGCACATTTGATATCGGACGATAATTTTCAACTTTATCACGCGCACCGATTTTCGTGTAGAGGTTTGCAAGTTTATGGGAATTTCTCCACTTGGAATAATGCGATTTAGTAGTACTACGAGAACTTCATGGATGTACTCAAGGGTACGGGGCAAGTCAGTTACGTCAACACCTGCAGATTTTTTACACTTCAAACTGAAAATTGTTGGTTGTGAGTCCTCGTGTGATATTAAAGGCCGATTCGCTAACACATAGAACAAAGAAAGAAAGGAAGAAAAAACGCCCGCGCTCGCTCAAGAAACCTGGGTTCGCAACAAGTGGCAACAACAAGCAACCGAGCGAGTGCGCCAAAACCCGTGGCGGCCGAACAAACGCGAAGTCCCAACCGCGTCAGCCGGGGCGGCACGGGACAGGAAAAATCACTTCAGCCGGGGCGGCGGGGCACCGAATAAACCTCGTCACCTCGTCGCAGGATAAAAGAGGAAACAAAAAGTCTAAACAGCGTCTGCTGGAGCGAATGCGTAATAAAACAACAACAACAACAAAAAAAAAACACCCGCGCTCAAGAAGTCTGCAATCCTCACAAAAGGCGACTGTGACCGAGCAGCGTCAGCCGGGGCCGTGCGGAAACGGAAAAACCGCGACTACCGGGGCGTCGAGGCACCGAAAAATCCACTTCAGCCGCGGCGAAAAAAAAAACAAAAAGAAAGACGGAGGGGGGGGGGGGAACCACGTCTGCCGGGGCGAAGGAAAAAAAAAACGCGTCTGCCGGGGCGAGCCCGGGTGCGGCACCACCGGGAAAACTGTGGCAAACAGACATGGCGATCGAGTGAGTGGGCCGCCAGCCAGGCTCAGCCAAAAAGTGCAAAGTCCGAACTGCGTCAGCCGGGGCGGCAAAAACCGCGTCAGCCGGGGCGGCGCAAAAAACCGCGTCTGCCGGGGCGGCACGAAACCGCGTCAGCCGGGGCGGGGCGAAAACTGCGTCAGCCGGGGCGAAAAGAAAAAAAAAAAACGCGTCTGCCGGGGCAAGCCCGGGTGCGGCACCACCGGGAAAACTGTGGCAAACAGACATGGCGATCGAGTGAGTGGGCCGCCAGCCAGGCACAGCCGAAAAGTGCAAAGTCCGAACCGTGTCAGCCGGGGCGACGCAAAAACCGCGTCAGCCGGGGCGGCGCGAAAACCGCGTCAGCCGGGGCGGCACGAAACCGCGTCAGCCGGGGCGGCGCGAAAACTGCGTCAGCCGGGGCGGCGCGAAAACCTCGTCAGCCGGGGCGAGCGAAAAGGGGGGGGGGGAACCACGTCTGCCGGGGCGAAAGAAAAAAAAACGCGTCTGCCGGGGCGAGCCCGGGTGCGGCACCACCGGGAAGACTGTGGCAAACAGACATGGCGATCGAGTGAGTGGGCCGCCAGCCAGGCTCAGCCCAAAAAGTGCCAAGTCCGAACTGCGTCAGCCGGGGCGGCAAAAACCGCGTCAGCCGGGGCGGCGCGAAAACCGCGTCTGCCGGGGCGGCGCGAAAACTGCGTCTGCCGGGGCGAGCCCGGGTGCGGCACCACCGGGAAAACTGTGGCAAACAGACATGGCGATCGAGTGAGTGGGCCGCCAGCCAGGCACAGCCGAAAAGTGCTAAGTCCGAACTGCGTCTGCCGGGGCGGCACGAAACCGCGTCAGCCGGGGCGGCGCGAAAACCGCGTCTGCCGGGGCGGCACGAAACCGCGTCAGCCGGGGCGGCGCGAAAACTGCGTCAGCCGGGGCGAGCCCGGGTGCGGCACCACCGGGAAAACTGTGGCAAACAGACATGGCGATCGAGTGAGTGGGCCGCCAGCCAGGCACAGCCGAAAAGTGCTAAGTCCGAACTGCGTCTGCCGGGGCGGCACGAAACCGCGTCAGCCGGGGCGGCGCGAAAACCGCGTCTGCCGGGGCGGCACGAAACCGCGTCAGCCGGGGCGGCGCGAAAACTGCGTCAGCCGGGGCGAGCCCGGGTGCGGCACCACCGGGAAAACTGTGGCAAACAGACATGGCGATCGAGTGAGTGGGCCGCCAGCCAGGCACAGCCGAAAAGTGCTAAGTCCGAACTGCGTCAGCCGGGGCGGCAAAAACCGCGTCAGCCGGGGCGGCGCAAAAAACCGCGTCTGCCGGGGCGGCACGAAACCGCGTCAGCCGGGGCGGCGCGAAAACTGCGTCAGCCGGGGCGAAAGAAAAAAAAAAAACGCGTCTGCCGGGGCGAGCCCGGGTGCGGCACCACCGGGAAAACTGTGGCAAACAGACATGGCGATCGAGTGAGTGGGCCGCCAGCCAGGCACAGCCGAAAAGTGCAAAGTCCGAACCGTGTCAGCCGGGGCGACGCAAAAACCGCGTCAGCCGGGGCGGCGCGAAAACCGCGTCAGCCGGGGCGGCACGAAACCGCGTCAGCCGGGGCGGCGCGAAAACTGCGTCAGCCGGGGCGGCGCGAAAACCTCGTCAGCCGGGGCGAGCGAAAAGGGGGGGGGGGGGAACCACGTCTGCCGGGGCGAAAGAAAAAAAAAACGCGTCTGCCGGGGCGAGCCCGGGTGCGGCACCACCGGGAAGACTGTGGCAAACAGACATGGCGATCGAGTGAGTGGGCCGCCAGCCAGGCTCAGCCCAAAAAGTGCCAAGTCCGAACTGCGTCAGCCGGGGCGGCAAAAACCGCGTCAGCCGGGGCGGCGCGAAAACCGCGTCTGCCGGGGCGGCGCGAAAACTGCGTCAGCCGGGGCGAGCCCGGGTGCGGCACCACCGGGAAAACTGTGGCTAACAGACATGGCGATCGAGTGAGTGGGCCACCAGCCAGGCTCAGCCAAAAAGTGCCAAGTCCGAACTGCGTCAGCCGGGGCGGCAAAAACCGCGTCAGCCGGGGCGGCGCAAAAAAACCGCGTCTGCCGGGGCGGCACGAAACCGCGTCAGCCGGGGCGGCGCGAAAACTGCGTCAGCCGGGGCGAAAGAAAAAAAAAAACGCGTCTGCCGGGGCGAGCCCGGGTGCGGCACCACCGGGAAAACTGTGGCAAACAGACATGGCGATCGAGTGAGTGGGCCGCCAGCCAGGCACAGCCGAAAAGTGCTAAGTCCGAACTGCGTCTGCCGGGGCGGCACGAAACCGCGTCAGCCGGGGCGGCGCGAAAACCGCGTCTGCCGGGGCGGCACGAAACCGCGTCAGCCGGGGCGGCGCGAAAACTGCGTCAGCCGGGGCGAGCCCGGGTGCGGCACCACCGGGAAAACTGTGGCAAACAGACATGGCGATCGAGTGAGTGGGCCGCCAGCCAGGCACAGCCGAAAAGTGCTAAGTCCGAACTGCGTCTGCCGGGGCGGCACGAAACCGCGTCAGCCGGGGCGGCGCGAAAACCGCGTCTGCCGGGGCGGCACGAAACCGCGTCAGCCGGGGCGGCGCGAAAACTGCGTCAGCCGGGGCGAGCCCGGGTGCGGCACCACCGGGAAAACTGTGGCAAACAGACATGGCGATCGAGTGAGTGGGCCGCCAGCCAGGCACAGCCGAAAAGTGCTAAGTCCGAACTGCGTCAGCCGGGGCGGCAAAAACCGCGTCAGCCGGGGCGGCGCAAAAAACCGCGTCTGCCGGGGCGGCACGAAACCGCGTCAGCCGGGGCGGCGCGAAAACTGCGTCAGCCGGGGCGAAAGAAAAAAAAAAAAACGCGTCTGCCGGGGCGAGCCCGGGTGCGGCACCACCGGGAAAACTGTGGCAAACAGACATGGCGATCGAGTGAGTGGGCCGCCAGCCAGGCACAGCCGAAAAGTGCTAAGTCCGAACTGCGTCTGCCGGGGCGGCACGAAACCGCGTCAGCCGGGGCGGCGCGAAAACCGCGTCTGCCGGGGCGGCACGAAACCGCGTCAGCCGGGGCGGCGCGAAAACTGCGTCAGCCGGGGCGAGCCCGGGTGCGGCACCACCGGGAAAACTGTGGCAAACAGACATGGCGATCGAGTGAGTGGGCCGCCAGCCAGGCACAGCCGAAAAGTGCTAAGTCCGAACTGCGTCTGCCGGGGCGGCACGAAACCGCGTCAGCCGGGGCGGCGCGAAAACCGCGTCTGCCGGGGCGGCACGAAACCGCGTCAGCCGGGGCGGCGCGAAAACTGCGTCAGCCGGGGCGAGCCCGGGTGCGGCACCACCGGGAAAACTGTGGCAAACAGACATGGCGATCGAGTGAGTGGGCCGCCAGCCAGGCACAGCCGAAAAGTGCAAAGTCCGAACCGTGTCAGCCGGGGCGACGCAAAAACCGCGTCAGCCGGGGCGGCGCGAAAACCGCGTCAGCCGGGGCGGCACGAAACCGCGTCAGCCGGGGCGGCGCGAAAACTGCGTCAGCCGGGGCGGCGCGAAAACCTCGTCAGCCGGGGCGAGCGAAAAGGGGGGGGGGGGGGAACCACGTCTGCCGGGGCGAAAGAAAAAAAAAACGCGTCTGCCGGGGCGAGCCCGGGTGCGGCACCACCGGGAAGACTGTGGCAAACAGACATGGCGATCGAGTGAGTGGGCCGCCAGCCAGGCTCAGCCCAAAAAGTGCCAAGTCCGAACTGCGTCAGCCGGGGCGGCAAAAACCGCGTCAGCCGGGGCGGCGCGAAAACCGCGTCTGCCGGGGCGGCGCGAAAACTGCGTCAGCCGGGGCGAGCCCGGGTGCGGCACCACCGGGAAAACTGTGGCTAACAGACATGGCGATCGAGTGAGTGGGCCACCAGCCAGGCTCAGCCAAAAAGTGCCAAGTCCGAACTGCGTCAGCCGGGGCGGCAAAAACCGCGTCAGCCGGGGCGGTGCAAAAAAACCGCGTCTGCCGGGGCGGCACGAAACCGCGTCAGCCGGGGCGGCGCGAAAACTGCGTCAGCCGGGGCGAAAGAAAAAAAAAAACGCGTCTGCCGGGGCGAGCCCGGGTGCGGCACCACCGGGAAAACTGTGGCAAACAGACATGGCGATCGAGTGAGTGGGCCGCCAGCCAGGCACAGCCGAAAAGTGCTAAGTCCGAACTGCGTCTGCCGGGGCGGCACGAAACCGCGTCAGCCGGGGCGGCGCGAAAACCGCGTCTGCCGGGGCGGCACGAAACCGCGTCAGCCGGGGCGGCGCGAAAACTGCGTCAGCCGGGGCGAGCCCGGGTGCGGCACCACCGGGAAAACTGTGGCAAACAGACATGGCGATCGAGTGAGTGGGCCGCCAGCCAGGCACAGCCGAAAAGTGCTAAGTCCGAACTGCGTCTGCCGGGGCGGCACGAAACCGCGTCAGCCGGGGCGGCGCGAAAACCGCGTCTGCCGGGGCGGCACGAAACCGCGTCAGCCGGGGCGGCGCGAAAACTGCGTCAGCCGGGGCGAGCCCGGGTGCGGCACCACCGGGAAAACTGTGGCAAACAGACATGGCGATCGAGTGAGTGGGCCGCCAGCCAGGCACAGCCGAAAAGTGCTAAGTCCGAACTGCGTCAGCCGGGGCGGCAAAAACCGCGTCAGCCGGGGCGGCGCAAAAAACCGCGTCTGCCGGGGCGGCACGAAACCGCGTCAGCCGGGGCGGCGCGAAAACTGCGTCAGCCGGGGCGAAAGAAAAAAAAAAAACGCGTCTGCCGGGGCGAGCCCGGGTGCGGCACCACCGGGAAAACTGTGGCAAACAGACATGGCGATCGAGTGAGTGGGCCGCCAGCCAGGCACAGCCGA
>NW_027464835.1:165000-180000 GCF_043290135.1 Rhipicephalus microplus
CGCAAACGTCGGGCGCAGCCTCCTCACCTCCCTGCGCTTTGCGCGCGAACGTTCCCTGTTCGCGCGGCAAAGCCTGGAGGAGGCACGGCCCCGCAGCGTGTTCGAGCGCCCGGTCTACGGGACACCCTGCTTACTTCGAGGGCAACAAGCGCAACGCAAGGCTGCGATCTCGCGCACTTTGCGCACGGCTGGAGAAGCTTTGCTGGCCGGCTTTCGCTCCTCGTGTTTACCGTGCGTTAAAGTTGCGCGTCCGTGGCTCTCGCAGCTCTTGCGCGCCCGGTCGCAGAGAGGAGTACGCAACCTCGACCGCACTTTCCCTGCAGGCTTCCTTCCGACTCGAAGTCCTGCGGCGGTCTCAACGAGGTGCCACATCCTCAATGCAGTCGGTCGCCCCCGTTTCGGTTGGGCTCTGGCACGACGGTCGCCACCGTCTCGCCCTTGAGTGGCCGCTGTTGGCGCTCGCTGTGAGGTGTTCAGCGTGCTGTCCGTGTTGCCGACGCGGTCAAAACGAGTCGACGGCTCACGTTCCCTTGTGCGCCGAAGGCTCTCTTGATATGTGATCCGACCCTCAGACAGACGAAGCCAAGGGAAGACCCAAGGCCGCAATGTGCGTTCAAAGAATCAGTGCTCAGTGTGTCCTGCAATTCACACCAAGTCTCGCAGCTGGCTGCGTTCTTCATCGACCCGAGAACCGAGTGATCCACCGCTTAGAGTCGTGAAAAAGTGTTTGTTCAATTCCGTACAGTCAAAACCAAACGTTTCTGGCACTCGGCCAAACAGTGGCCAAGAAGGGCGCTTTTCAGCGCACGCTTGGACTCCAAAACTCTGCCGCGCCTTTTTCGGCTGCCGCAAATCGAGCAAACGGTGTGTTTCGGACGGCGTTTCGCTTTCGCTACTTGCGAGTGCTTTCGTGGTCCACCCCTCTATAAATACTCGGGAGGCGTCGAAGCCGGTTCTCCAAGCCGGACCCGTAGGTATCGTTGTGTGCTCGCTCTCATTGGCCCGCCTAACCAGAAAATGCCTGCGGTACACCCATTTGGATAAGAGTGCACGCAGATGCGGGCCTCGACGGCTACACATTTCCTCGGGCGGCCGCCTCCCGGCCTCCGTGGAGCGCGGGATGCACGGTCCCATCGACAAGCCTCTCCCGTTTTTACCGTGGCGTCGCGGTTCACCACGGCAGGCGGGTCGGTCTCCTCCGCATAAAAAGGGGGACCCCCGCTTTTTGTTCCACGAAATCGCACAAGCTTTTTTCGCATCCACGGTTTGCCACCGCACACCAAAATGCCGATCCGGCTGCCTACTTTAGCCAACAGGTGGAGCCAGGCGCGCCGTACTTGCGCGGCACTTCCCACGTCCACCGAAGTCGGTGCCAAGGACCACTTTCGGCGCCGGAGCCGCGTACGAGCCTACTCGAGGCGGAAGAACGAAGCCAGCAAGGGCCTGGCCGCAAGTGCGTTCAATTGTCGGGACGTCCAAGTCCCTCGTTCTTCCGTGCTTCCTCTTTCGGCAAGTCGTTGCGGCACCTTCCCAAAGCGCGCAGACCCGCTAATCGCGACGAGCGCGACGTGGCCGTGCCGCCTTTCCCTCGGCAGCAAGCAAAACGCCTGGCAACGTCGACGCTCCCCTAACCGCGATCTCGCACCGTGTTTCGTGTGGCGAATTCAAAAGCCGGCCGGCGCTGCTGCAACCATTACGGTCGGTACGCATACGCCGCGGAGGGCGGGACGGTCATCGGAGCGTGCGGTTCCTCCATCGAGTACTGCGCACCTCGGCCGTCGCATCGCCGTGCCATGACCGGCCGCGCGTCAACGCGAACCGGTGCCAGCGAGATCCCTCGCCTGCAAGAACCGACCGGCAGCCTCCGTCACCCGAGGACGCGGAGGCGCTTGCCGCGGACGGCGGGACGGTATGCACTGGTGCACAGCGGACCCGTCACATCGCCAGTTCCTTGACCGACCGCCGACGCTTGTGCCGTTCCTCTCGTACTTGGCAGTCGCCGCGCGATTGTCGGGTCTCGTTCTTGCACGCTCGAACGGTCGGGAGGGCACTCGGCTGGCGTTTCGGGAACGCGCAGCCTCGCCTTCTACCGACGTAACCACGACTCGCCGTTCGCGCTCCGCCGCTCCTGTTTACAGTACTAGGCGGTCCCGCAGCGGTCGGGTCGCGCATTTCGAGCGCTTCGAGCCACGGTGCAGTGGCGGGTCGAAAGCCGACCTATGAGTGCGTTGCGCCGTTTGTACCCGCGTCCGCCACCTGGCCGACCGTCCAAGGTCGCGGTGTTGGCGTCCGCTGGGCGCAACAATTTGTCACGGGGTGCCGCTCCACATTCAGGCAGCCCCGTGGGGAAAAGCCGACCCCGCGTCCAAACGGGGTCAGCGGCAGAAAGTGTCGGGCGCAGACGCAGCTGAGGCGCTCACCCTTCACAATCCGTTAATGATCCTTCCGCAGGTTCACCTACGGAAACCTTGTTACGACTTTTACTTCCTCTAAATGATCAAGTTTGGTCATCTTTCCAACAGACCGGCGCAACCGAAAGGCCGCGCCGGACATCGGTCCGAAGACCTCACTAAATCATTCAATCGGTAGTAGCGACGGGCGGTGTGTACAAAGGGCAGGGACGTAATCAACGCGAGCTTATGACTCGCGCTTACTGGGAATTCCTCGTTCAAGGGGAACAATTGCAAGCCCCTATCCCAATCACGAAAGAAGTTCCACGGGTTACCCAGTCTTTTCAGACAGGGATAAAGACACGCTGCTTCCTTCAGTGTAGCGCGCGTGCGGCCCCGGACATCTAAGGGCATCACAGACCTGTTATTGCTCTGTTTCGTGCGGCTAGGAGCCGCTTGTCCCTCTAAGAAGGTTGTAAGGTGCTGGGAACCCCGCACCTATTTAATAGGCTAGAGTCTCGTTCGTTATCGGAATTAACCAGACAAATCGCTCCACCAACTAAGAACGGCCATGCACCACCATCCACCGAATCAAGAAAGAGCTCTCAATCTGTCAATCCTCCCAGTGTCCGGGCCGGGTAAGTTTTCCCGTGTTGAGTCAAATTAAGCCGCAGGCTCCACTCCTGGTGGTGCCCTTCCGTCAATTCCTTTAAGTTTCAGCTTTGCAACCATACTTCCCCCGGAACCCAAATACTTTGGTTTCCCGGAAGCTGCCCGCCGAGTCATTTGAGTAACTCAGGCGGATCGCTGGTTGGCATCGTTTATGGTCAGAACTAGGGCGGTATCTGATCGCCTTCGAACCTCTGACTTTCGTTCTTGATCAATGAAAACATTCTTGGCAAATGCTTTCGCAGTAGTTCGTCTTGCGACGGTCCAAGAATTTCACCTCTAGCGCCGCAATACGAATGCCCCCGTCCGTCCCTCTTAATCATTACCTCGTATTCCAAAAACCAACAGAACAGAAACGAGGTCTTGTTCTATTATTCCATGCAAGTTTATTCAGGCGACTCGCCTGCGTTGAGCACTCTAATTTTTTCAAAGTAAAAGCACCGGCCATCTCGAGGCACACAATGAAGTGCACCAAGAAAGAACCGGCATGATGTTCAGTCCGAGCCGTCGCATCGGGTAGATGCACTACTCGTCTGGAACTGAGATCCAACTACGAGCTTTTTAACCGCAGCAGCTTTAGTATACGCTATTGGAGCTGGAATTACCGCGGCTGCTGGCACCAGACTTGCCCTCCAATTGATCCTCGTTAAAGGATTTAGAGTGTACTCATTTCAATTACGGGGCCTCAAAAGAGTCCCGTATTGTTATTTTTCGTCACTACCTCCCCGTGCCGGGAGTGGGTAATTTGCGCGCCTGCTGCCTTCCTTGGATGTGGTAGCCGTTTCTCAGGCTCCCTCTCCGGAATCGAACCCTGATTCTCCGTTACCCGTAACAACCATGGTAAGCAAGTAACCTACCATCGAAAGTTGATAAGGCAGACACTTGAAAGAAACGTCGCCGGCTCGTGGCCATGCGATCAGCACAAAGTTATCCAGAG
The DNA here is from genome assembly GCF_043290135.1 of Rhipicephalus microplus. Lineage (NCBI taxonomy): Eukaryota > Metazoa > Arthropoda > Arachnida > Ixodida > Ixodidae > Rhipicephalus > Rhipicephalus microplus. Next base: position 168,997 of record NW_027464835.1, read on the forward strand.
TCACCACACAATACGGGCCGAAACCCGATCGATCTTGGTCTAATAAAAGCACCCGTTACCCAAAGGGCTCCAGGCTCACTGCATGTATTAGCTCTAGAATTGCCACAGTTATCCAAGTAGGAAGAAACGATCTAAGGAACCATAACTGATTTAATGAGCCATTCGCGGTTTCGCCTTATTTCGGCATGTACTTAGACATGCATGGCTTAATCTTTGAGACAAGCATATGATTACTGGCAGGATCAACCAGGTAATCGTTCGACTGCGCGTCCGTCCTCGCCTTCGGCGGGCCGGACGCAGTCTGTGTGCGGCGGAGGCCACCTTCAGGCGCCCCAACACGCTTATTTTGCACTCCGAGATGACGGCGTTCGAGCTCGCTACGGCACAACCTTCCCGAAAGACGAGTGGGAGCCGTGCGGCAAGAAGCACGTTCATGCTCGCTCTTTTTCGTTGCATCGACTCGGTCGCGCCGTGCGGGTTGCCCAAGCCCGCTGCACTGTCGGTGGACCGGCCGGAACTAGCAACGGAGCCGAGACTGCAAAGCCGCCAGACGACGGGTCACGCCCGCGTCTTCGGCGCTTTCGCATCTGAATCGCCCGAGGACGACACGGAACACACCTCGATATCGTGGTAAAACGGCACCGTCCGACAACCAGCCCCTAACGCATCAAGCGGATGAGGCTGCAGACGACTGCCGTGGATTCCCCTGGAGCAGACCCGAGGACACGCTTGACGAGGCCGAAGCCCGCCGCATATCAGACACCCGGTCGCTTTCGCGTACGCCGCTCACGAGAACCCCCACATAATAGCAGCGATAAGTACCCAGACCTCCTTGGGCACTAATACGAGCGTACTCGAGAAAATTTCACCGCGGGTGTGCCCCGAAACGTGTGGCACGTTGAGCGTGCCACAAGTCTACGTCGCTCTCAAACCCGCCGAGGTCGTAGAATTTGCGACCCTACTCACGAAATTCCCACCGAGGATACGGCCGCAAACGTACCGCACCTTGGGTAGGCCACGAGTTTGTGCAACACTACGCTGACGGCACAGCACCGAGGTCGTGCGCGCACGCACGGGAAAATTCCGCCGCGGTTTCTGCCGAAAACGTGAGGCACCACGACTCTCCGCAAGTTCGCGTCGACTGCGAAAGACCGAAGTCGTGAACGACGTGTCCGCTACTCGCCGCCGACACGCTGGACACCAAACGTACAACGACTCGACGGCGTCGTAGAGGCCCACGACGCGGTTTTCCTTAACGACGTCTCGGCGTGGCACCGACAGGTTAGAACGGCCGACCAACGTTCCCTGTCCGCCGTTCGGCTCAGTCGAAGGGCTCGGCGACTTCGGCAACGCTGCGAAGCCGCACGGTGACGCACGCCATGTCCCCATTTTTTTTTTTTTTTTCTTTCTGCGTCTGCCGGGGTGCCCCTATAATAGCAGCGATAAGCACCCAGACCGCCGTGGGTCGCTCGCCCCGGCTGACGTGGTTTTTCGTACTCCTGCGGCGGTCGCCGTCAAGCACGTCCAAATACGCTACTTTCGTGGGCGCATTCACGCTCTTTCGCTTCGCCGGAGTGCCAGCACTCACTCTGCCAAAAACGGCGAACATCCGAGCGGCGGTTCCCACTTTTGCGTCGGCGTCGCAAACCCCGCCCCGGCAGACGAGGTTTGCCGTACTCGTGCGACGGTGGCCGGCGGGCACGTCGAAAGACGCCGATATCGTGCGCGAATTGGCGCACCTTGGCTTCACCGGAGTGCCGCCACTGACTCCTCCAAAAACGGCGAAGATCCGAGCGGCGCTTCCCACTTTCGCATCGGCGTCCCGAACTCCGCCCCGGCTGACGCGGTTTACCGTACTCGTGCGACGGTCGCCGGCGAGCACGTGGAAAGACGCCGATATCGTGCCCGAATCGGCTCCGTTCGGCTTCGCCGGAGTGCCAGCACTGGCTCGGCGAAAGACGACGAACATCCGAGCGACGGTTCTCACTATTGCGTACGCGTCGCAAACCCCGCCCCGGCAGACGCACTTTGCCGTACTCGTGCGACGGTCGCCGGCGAGCACGTAGAAAGACGCCGATATCGTGCCGGAATCGGCCCCGTTTGGCTTCGCCGGAGTGCCAGCACTCACTCGGCCACAAACGGCGAACATCCGAGCGGCGGTTCCCACTTAGCCGTCGGCGTCCCGAACTCCGCCCCGGCAGACGCGGTTGCCGAGCTCGTGCGACTAGCGACCGCGAAGCCGTCTCGCGACGCCGCTTTCGTGCGCGGCTCCCACTGCGACCTGGGTCACCCGAGGTCGACGAGCAAGAAAGAATGTCGAAAAAAAATTTTTTTTTTTTTGCGTCTGCCGGGGTGCCCCTATAATAGCAGCGATAAGCACCCAGACCGCCATGGGTCGCTCGCCCCGGCTGACGTGGTTTTTCGTTTTCCTGCGGTGGTCGTCGTCAAGCACGTCCAAACACGCCACTTTCGTGGGCGCATTCGCGCTCTTTCGCTTCGCCGGAGTGCCAGCACTCACTCTGCCAAAAACGGCGAACATCCTAGTGGCGGTTCCCACTTTTGCGTCGGCGTCGCCAACCCCGCCCCGGCATACGCGGTTTGCCGTACTCGTGCGGCGGTGGCCGGCGGGCACGTCGAAAGACACCGATATCGTGCGCGAGTCGATGCTTCTTGGTCTCGCAGGAGGGCCGCCACTCACTCCTGCAAAAACGGCGAAGATCCGAGCGGCGCTTCCCACTTTTTCGTCGGCATCGCAAACCTCGCCCCGGCAGACGCGCTTTGCCGTACTCGTGCGACGGTCGCCGGCGAGCACGTCGAAATACGCCGATATCGTGCCCGAATCGGCCCCGTTTCGCTTCGCCGGAGTGCCAGCACTCACTCGGCCAAAAACGGCGAACATCCGAGCAGCGGTACCCACTTAGCCGTCGGCATCCCGAACTCCGCGCCGGCTGACGCGGTTGCCGAGCTCGTGCGACTAGCGACCGCGAACGCGTCTCGCGACGCCGCTTTCGTGCGCGGCTCCCATTGCGACCTGGGTTACCCGAGCTCGACCAGCAAAAAAGAAGGTCGAAAAAAAATTTTTTTTTTCTGCGTCTGCCGGGGTGCCCCTATAATAGCAGCGATAAGCACCCAGACCGCCGTGGGTCGCTCGCCCCGGCTGACGTGGTTTTTCGTACTCCTGCAGCGGTCGCCGTCAAGCACGTCCAAATACGCCACTTTCGTGGGCGCTTTCGCGCTCTTTCGCGTCGCCGGTGTGCCAGCACTCACTCTGCCAAAAACGGCGAACATCCTAGTGGCGGTTCCCACTTTTGCGTCGGCGTCGCCAACCCCGCCCCGGCATACGCGGTTTGCCGTACTCGTGCGGCGGTGGCCGGCGGGCACGTCGAAAGACACCGATATCGTGCGCGAGTCGATGCTTCTTGGTCTCGCAGGAGGGCCGCCACTCACTCCTGCAAAAACGGCGAAGATCCGAGCGGCGCTTCCCACTTTTTCGTCGGCATCGCAAACCTCGCCCCGGCAGACGCGCTTTGCCGTACTCGTGCGACGGTCGCCGGCGAGCACGTCGAAATACGCCGATATCGTGCCCGAATCGGCCCCGTTTCGCTTCGCCGGAGTGCCAGCACTCACTCGGCCAAAAACGGCGAACATCCGAGCAGCGGTACCCACTTAGCCGTCGGCATCCCGAACTCCGCGCCGGCTGACGCGGTTGCCGAGCTCGTGCGACTAGCGACCGCGAACGCGTCTCGCGACGCCGCTTTCGTGCGCGGCTCCCATTGCGACCTGGGTTACCCGAGCTCGACCAGCAAAAAAGAAGGTCGAAAAAAAATTTTTTTTTTCTGCGTCTGCCGGGGTGCCCCTATAATAGCAGCGATAAGCACCCAGACCGCCGTGGGTCGCTCGCCCCGGCTGACGTGGTTTTTCGTACTCCTGCAGCGGTCGCCGTCAAGCACGTCCAAATACGCCACTTTCGTGGGCGCTTTCGCGCTCTTTCGCGTCGCCGGTGTGCCAGCACTCACTCTGCCAAAAACGGCCAACATCCGAGCGGCGGTTCCCACTTTTGCGTCGGCGTCGTAAACCCCGCCCCGGCAGACGCGGTTTGCCCTACTCGTTCGACGGTCGCCGGCGAGCGCGTCGAAAGACGCCGATATCGTGCGCTAATTGGCGCTCCTTGGCTTCTCCGGAGTGCCGCCACTCACTCCTCCAAAAACGGCGAAGATCCGAGCGGCGTTCTCCACTTTCGCATCGGCGTCCCGAACTCCGCCCGGGCTGACGCGGTTTACCGTACTCGTGCGACGGTCGCCGCCGGGCACGTCGAAAGACGCCGATATCGTGCCGTAATCGGCCCCGTTTGGCTTCGCCCGAGTGCCAGCACTCACTCGGCCAAAAACGGCGAACATCCGAGCAGCGTTTCCCACTTTCGCATCGGCGTCCCGAAGCCCGCCCCGGCAGACGCGGTTTGCCCTACTCGAGCGACGGTCGCCGGCGATCACGTCGAAAGGCGCCGAATTCGTGCACGAATCGATGCTTCTTGGTCTCGCAGGAGGGCCGCCACTCACTCCTGCAAAAACGGCGAAGATCCGAGTTGCGCTTCCCACTTTTTCGTCGGCGTCCCGAACTACGCCCCGGCTGACGCGGTTTACCGTACTCGTGCGACGGTCGCCGGCGGGCACTTCAAAATACGCCGATTTCGTGGGCGCATTCACGCTGTTTCGCTTCCCCGGAGTGCCAACACTCACTCTGCCGAAAGCGGCGATCATCCGAGCGGCGGTTCCCACTTTTGCGTCGGCTTCGCAAACGGCGCCCCGGCAGACGCGCTCGTGCGACGTACTCGTGCGACGGTCGCCGGCGAGCACGTCGAAAGACGCCGATATCGTGCTCGAATCGACCCCGTTTCGCTTCGCCGGAGTGCTGCCAGTCACGGCGCAGAGAACGGCGAACAAGTGTTTTTTTTTTTTTTTCTAGAATTTGTGTTATAGAAGGCACATTTGATATCGGACGATAATTTTCAACTTTATCACGCGCACCGATTTTCGTGTAGAGGTTTGCAAGTTTATGGGAATTTCTCCACTTGGAATAATGCGATTTAGTAGTACTACGAGAACTTCATGGATGTACTCAAGGGTACGGGGCAAGTCAGTTACGTCAACACCTGCAGATTTTTTACACTTCAAACTGAAAATTGTTGGTTGTGAGTCCTCGTGTGATATTAAAGGCCGATTCGCTAACACATAGAACAAAGAAAGAAAGGAAGAAAAAACGCCCGCGCTCGCTCAAGAAACCTGGGTTCGCAACAAGTGGCAACAACAAGCAACCGAGCGAGTGCGCCAAAACCCGTGGCGGCCGAACAAACGCGAAGTCCCAACCGCGTCAGCCGGGGCGGCACGGGACAGGAAAAATCACTTCAGCCGGGGCGGCGGGGCACCGAATAAACCTCGTCACCTCGTCGCAGGATAAAAGAGGAAACAAAAAGTCTAAACAGCGTCTGCTGGAGCGAATGCGTAATAAAACAACAACAACAACAAAAAAAAAACACCCGCGCTCAAGAAGTCTGCAATCCTCACAAAAGGCGACTGTGACCGAGCAGCGTCAGCCGGGGCCGTGCGGAAACGGAAAAACCGCGACTACCGGGGCGTCGAGGCACCGAAAAATCCACTTCAGCCGCGGCGAAAAAAAAAACAAAAAGAAAGACGGAGGGGGGGGGGGGAACCACGTCTGCCGGGGCGAAGGAAAAAAAAAAACGCGTCTGCCGGGGCGAGCCCGGGTGCGGCACCACCGGGAAAACTGTGGCAAACAGACATGGCGATCGAGTGAGTGGGCCGCCAGCCAGGCTCAGCCAAAAAGTGCAAAGTCCGAACTGCGTCAGCCGGGGCGGCAAAAACCGCGTCAGCCGGGGCGGCGCAAAAACCGCGTCTGCCGGGGCGGCACGAAACCGCGTCAGCCGGGGCGGGGCGAAAACTGCGTCAGCCGGGGCGAAAAGAAAAAAAAAAACGCGTCTGCCGGGCAAGCCCGGGTGCGGCACCACCGGGAAAACTGTGGCAAACAGACATGGCGATCGAGTGAGTGGGCCGCCAGCCAGGCACAGCCGAAAAGTGCAAAGTCCGAACCGTGTCAGCCGGGGCGACGCAAAAACCGCGTCAGCCGGGGCGGCGCGAAAACCGCGTCAGCCGGGCGGCACGAAACCGCGTCAGCCGGGGCGGCGCGAACAACTGCGTCAGCCGGGGCGGCGCGAAAAACCTCGTCAGCCGGGGCGAGCGAAAAGGGGGGGGGGGGAACCACGTCTGCCGGGCGAAAGAAAAAAAAAACGCGTCTGCCGGGGCGAGCCCGGGTGCGGCACCACCGGGAAGACTGTGGCAAACAGACATGGCGATCGAGTGAGTGGGCCGCCCAGCCAGGCTCAGCCCAAAAAGTGCCAAGTCCGAACTGCGTCAGCGGGGGCGGCAAAAACCGCGTCAGCCGGGGCGGCGCGAAAACCGCGTCTGCCGGGGCGGGCGCGAAAACTGCGTCTGCCGGGGCGAGCCCGGGTGCGGCACCACCGGGAAAACTGTGGCAAACAGACATGGCGATCGAGTGAGTGGGCCGCCAGCCAGGCACAGCCGAAAAGTGCTAAGTCCGAACTGCGTCTGCCGGGGCGGCACGAAACCGCGTCAGCCGGGGCGGCGCGAAAACCGCGTCTGCCGGGGCGGCACGAAACCGCGTCAGCCGGGGCGGCGCGAAAACTGCGTCAGCCGGGGCGAGCCCGGGTGCGGCACCACCGTGAAAACTGTGGCAAACAGACATGGCGATCGAGTGAGTGGGCCGCCAGCCAGGCACAGCCGAAAAGTGCTAAGTCCGAACTGCGTCTGCCGGGGCGGCACGAAACCGCGTCAGCCGGGGCGGCGCGAAACCGCGTCTGCCGGGGCGGCACGAAACCGCGTCAGCCGGGGCGGCGCGAAAACTGCGTCAGCCGGGCGAGCCCGGGTGCGGCACCACCGGGAAAACTGTGGCAAACAGACATGGCGATCGAGTGAGTGGGCCGCCAGCCAGGCACAGCCGAAAAGTGCTAAGTCCGAACTGCGTCAGCCGGGGCGGCAAAAACCGCGTCAGCCGGGGCGGCGCAAAAAACCGCGTCTGCCGGGGCGGCACGAAACCGCGTCAGCCGGGGCGGCGCGAAAACTGCGTCAGCCGGGGCGAAAGAAAAAAAAAACGCGTCTGCCGGGGCGAGCCCGGGTGCGGCACCACCGGGAAAACTGTGGCAAACAGACATGGCGATCGAGTGAGTGGGCCGCCAGCCAGGCACAGCCGAAAAGTGCTAAGTCCGAACTGCGTCTGCCGGGGCGGCACGAAACCGCGTCAGCCGGGGCGGCGCGAAAACCGCGTCTGCCGGGGCGGCACGAAACCGCGTCAGCCGGGGCGGCGCGAAAACTGCGTCAGCCGGGGCGAGCCCGGGTGCGGCACCACCGGGAAAACTGTGGCAAACAGACATGGCGATCGAGTGAGTGGGCCGCCAGCCAGGCACAGCCGAAAAGTGCTAAGTCCGAACTGCGTCTGCCGGGGCGGCACGAAACCGCGTCAGCCGGGGCGGCGCGAAAACCGCGTCTGCCGGGGCGGCACGAAACCGCGTCAGCCGGGGCGGCGCGAAAACTGCGTCAGCCGGGGCGAGCCCGGGTGCGGCACCACCGGGAAAACTGTGGCAAACAGACACATGGCGATCGAGTGAGTGGGCCGCCAGCCAGGCACAGCCGAAAAGTGCAAAGTCCGAACCGTGTCAGCCGGGGCGACGCAAAAACCGCGTCAGCCGGGGCGGCGCGAAAACCGCGTCAGCCGGGGCGGCACGAAACCGCGTCAGCCGGGGCGGCGCGAAAACTGCGTCAGCCGGGGCGGCGCGAAAACCTCGTCAGCCGGGGCGAGCGAAAAGGGGGGGGGGGGAACCACGTCTGCCGGGGCGAAAGAAAAAAAAAACGCGTCTGCCGGGGCGAGCCCGGGTGCGGCACCACCGGGAAGACTGTGGCAAACAGACATGGCGATCGAGTGAGTGGGCCGCCAGCCAGGCTCAGCCCAAAAAGTGCCAAGTCCGAACTGCGTCAGCCGGGGCGGCAAAAACCGCGTCAGCCGGGGCGGCGCGAAAACCGCGTCTGCCGGGGCGGCGCGAAAACTGCGTCAGCCGGGGCGAGCCCGGGTGCGGCACCACCGGGAAAACTGTGGCTAACAGACATGGCGATCGAGTGAGTGGGCCACCAGCCAGGCTCAGCCAAAAAGTGCCAAGTCCGAACTGCGTCAGCCGGGGCGGCAAAAACCGCGTCAGCCGGGGCGGTGCAAAAAAACCGCGTCTGCCGGGGCGGCACGAAACCGCGTCAGCCGGGGCGGCGCGAAAACTGCGTCAGCCGGGGCGAAAGAAAAAAAAAAACGCGTCTGCCGGGGCGAGCCCGGGTGCGGCACCACCGGGAAAACTGTGGCAAACAGACATGGCGATCGAGTGAGTGGGCCGCCAGCCAGGCACAGCCGAAAAGTGCTAAGTCCGAACTGCGTCTGCCGGGGCGGCACGAAACCGCGTCAGCCGGGGCGGCGCGAAAACCGCGTCTGCCGGGGCGGCACGAAACCGCGTCAGCCGGGGCGGCGCGAAAACTGCGTCAGCCGGGGCGAGCCCGGGTGCGGCACCACCGGGAAAACTGTGGCAAACAGACATGGCGATCGAGTGAGTGGGCCGCCAGCCAGGCACAGCCGAAAAGTGCTAAGTCCGAACTGCGTCTGCCGGGGCGGCACGAAACCGCGTCAGCCGGGGCGGCGCGAAAACCGCGTCTGCCGGGGCGGCACGAAACCGCGTCAGCCGGGGCGGCGCGAAAACTGCGTCAGCCGGGGCGAGCCCGGGTGCGGCACCACCGGGAAAACTGTGGCAAACAGACATGGCGATCGAGTGAGTGGGCCGCCAGCCAGGCACAGCCGAAAAGTGCTAAGTCCGAACTGCGTCAGCCGGGGCGGCAAAAACCGCGTCAGCCGGGGCGGCGCAAAAAACCGCGTCTGCCGGGGCGGCACGAAACCGCGTCAGCCGGGGCGGCGCGAAAACTGCGTCAGCCGGGGCGAAAGAAAAAAAAAACGCGTCTGCCGGGGCGAGCCCGGGTGCGGCACCACCGGGAAAACTGTGGCAAACAGACATGGCGATCGAGTGAGTGGGCCGCCAGCCAGGCACAGCCGAAAAGTGCTAAGTCCGAACTGCGTCTGCCGGGGCGGCACGAAACCGCGTCAGCCGGGGCGGCGCGAAAACCGCGTCTGCCGGGGCGGCACGAAACCGCGTCAGCCGGGGCGGCGCGAAAACTGCGTCAGCCGGGGCGAGCCCGGGTGCGGCACCACCGGGAAAACTGTGGCAAACAGACATGGCGATTGAGTGAGTGGGCCGCCAGCCAGGCACAGCCGAAAAGTGCTAAGTCCGAACTGCGTCTGCCGGGGCGGCACGAAACCGCGTCAGCCGGGGCGGCGCGAAAACCGCGTCTGCCGGGGCGGCACGAAACCGCGTCAGCCGGGGCGGCGCGAAAACTGCGTCAGCCGGGGCGAGCCCGGGTGCGGCACCACCGGGAAAACTGTGGCAAACAGACATGGCGATCGAGTGAGTGGGCCGCCAGCCAGGCACAGCCGAAAAGTGCTAAGTCCGAACTGCGTCTGCCGGGGCGGCACGAAACCGCGTCAGCCGGGGCGGCGCGAAAACCGCGTCTGCCGGGGCGGCACGAAACCGCGTCAGCCGGGGCGGCGCGAAAACTGCGTCAGCCGGGGCGAGCCCGGGTGCGGCACCACCGGGAAAACTGTGGCAAACAGACATGGCGATCGAGTGAGTGGGCCGCCAGCCAGGCACAGCCGAAAAGTGCTAAGTCCGAACTGCGTCTGCCGGGGCGGCACGAAACCGCGTCAGCCGGGGCGGCGCGAAAACCGCGTCTGCCGGGGCGGCACGAAACCGCGTCAGCCGGGGCGGCGCGAAAACTGCGTCAGCCGGGGCGAGCCCGGGTGCGGCACCACCGGGAAAACTGTGGCAAACAGACATGGCGATCGAGTGAGTGGGCCGCCAGCCAGGCACAGCCGAAAAGTGCTAAGTCCGAACTGCGTCAGCCGGGGCGGCAAAAACCGCGTCAGCCGGGGCGGCGCAAAAAACCGCGTCTGCCGGGGCGGCACGAAACCGCGTCAGCCGGGGCGGCGCGAAAACTGCGTCAGCCGGGGCGAAAGAAAAAAAAAAACGCGTCTGCCGGGGCGAGCCCGGGTGCGGCACCACCGGGAAAACTGTGGCAAACAGACATGGCGATCGAGTGAGTGGGCCGCCAGCCAGGCACAGCCGAAAAGTGCTAAGTCCGAACTGCGTCTGCCGGGGCGGCACGAAACCGCGTCAGCCGGGGCGGCGCGAAAACCGCGTCTGCCGGGGCGGCACGAAACCGCGTCAGCCGGGGCGGCGCGAAAACTGCGTCAGCCGGGGCGAGCCCGGGTGCGGCACCACCGGGAAAACTGTGGCAAACAGACATGGCGATTGAGTGAGTGGGCCGCCAGCCAGGCACAGCCGAAAAGTGCTAAGTCCGAACTGCGTCTGCCGGGGCGGCACGAAACCGCGTCAGCCGGGGCGGCGCGAAAACCGCGTCTGCCGGGGCGGCACGAAACCGCGTCAGCCGGGGCGGCGCGAAAACTGCGTCAGCCGGGGCGAGCCCGGGTGCGGCACCACCGGGAAAACTGTGGCAAACAGACATGGCGATCGAGTGAGTGGGCCGCCAGCCAGGCACAGCCGAAAAGTGCTAAGTCCGAACTGCGTCTGCCGGGGCGGCACGAAACCGCGTCAGCCGGGGCGGCGCGAAAACCGCGTCTGCCGGGGCGGCACGAAACCGCGTCAGCCGGGGCGGCGCGAAAACTGCGTCAGCCGGGGCGAGCCCGGGTGCGGCACCACCGGGAAAACTGTGGCAAACAGACATGGCGATCGAGTGAGTGGGCCGCCAGCCAGGCACAGCCGAAAAGTGCAAAGTCCGAACCGTGTCAGCCGGGGCGACGCAAAAACCGCGTCAG